>NW_021628934.1:0-162814 GCF_002157705.1 Plasmodium gonderi
TTCAAGTATAAACAGGCATAGGGAGAAATTTCACAGTTTGACAATTCAACCTAATATATAATAATTATTTGATTTTTAATGTTTATGTTACTGATTAATCCCTAAAAATTATTAATGTAACAAGCTTGTTTTTCATTGACCTCAATTAATTTAAATAAATAAAGAATAAATAAAATAATTACCAACATGTTTACAGATATCTAGATTCATTATTATCATTTTTATATAAAAAAAATTTTTAAAGGTATAATAAAAAAACATGAACCATGTTAATTTTTTTTTTTTTTTTTAATATTCATACAATGAGAAAATAAAAATTTTATTCAAAAAAATTACTTAAATTCAGAAAAAGTTAAAATGAATACAAAGAATACCTTGATGTTCTTATTGTATTCTACAAGGAAATGAAAAATATAATTGCAGTTGAGACCTTAATGTAAGACAAAAATTAATAAAAAAAAATGTAAGTAAAAAACTTAGTTCACTATAACAATGACCATTCATAAAAATATTATAAGTTCAATGAGTATGAAATAAGAATTTGATTTTATCCTAGTTTAGTGTCATATTGTCAAGGATATTTTTTATATTATGATAAATTTGGGCCGATAAATACAAATTGACAAAAAAAATAACGCTGATAAACCAATAATATAATTGTAGATTTATGCACATTGGCACAATTTCAACGTGGCTCATATTGAAAAAGAAGTTTGGTACCTTTTTCAGGACCTTATATAGTTATAATATTATCCTAATTTTAATGAGAACAATAGCTAAATATTATGTAATATAAAATGCAAATTTAACAAATGAAAGTTTCACATTGACATAGAAAATCTTAGCTATAGAACATTATAATGATCAGTTTTAGTAACTGAACAAACAAAAAATAAAGAACAGCGTTCAAGTACAGCTAAGATAAATGGTATATGATTTTTACATAAACCTAGTAAGGATTTTACGATAATACACTAAAAAATATTTTTTCAAAAAGAATTTGCAACATTCAAATATAAAAAAGATAAACAGAATAAGATTTATAGTACGCTGGACGAAATTCATACATATATATATTCTATTCAATATATTGAAAATAATATTCTCATATTAATTCATAACTGAGACAAATATTTATACATATATATGCGCATATCAAATACTATATTCTGAAATAATTTAGGTTCTTATATACCAAAAAGATTACATATTGTGAATAAAATAATAATGGTTAAAAAGCTTGTTCATTTATATATTTCTTATTCTTTAGAAAATGTATAAAATGCAATGTCGTAATTGAGTCATAATGTAAGAATTATTTTCCTTTAATCAGGTATAAGATTTATTTATCATTTTTTCTTCTGGACAGTTTTTTTTTGCGCTGGTTTTTTTTGTTCAGATTTAGACAAAATATGTTTTTTTCTCTCTTCTGTCCATGTTTTCCATTGTTCATTAGCTATCCACTGTTTACTGTACTCTTTTAACCACAACTTATACATATCATATTTTCTCTTTTTCCATCCTTTCCAAATAGGGAAATTTGTTTCTGCATGTCTCAGATTATCTACCCATTCTTTATGTTCAAGTTTTGTTCTTTCCATCCAACATTTCCATTGATATGCTTTTACATTATAGTATGGATCAATCATTGAACCGAAATTTTCCCATTTTTTGCAATGATAATTTTCTTCGAGTTTCCATGGTTGATTACACCATTTATTTAAATAAACATTATGCCATTTTTGCAACACTTTCTTTACTTCAGTCTGGTGCTCCTTTCCATATTTAGTCATAAATTTATGAAAATCTTGTTTTAAGCAAACCAGTCCTGTTTCTTTAAACCAGGCAATCCAACGTATTACACCCCATTTTAATGCTTCTGGATACAGGGTACATTTATACTCTTTATTCATGTCATCATTATAATGCAACCATTTATTTTCAGTTTCTCTCATAAAATTGTCCCAACCAATTTCCACATTCTTAATAAATTTAACCTCTACATTATTTAATTCTTTTTGAATTTTGATTTTATGTTTATCAAACCAAACTTTCCATTTTTTTTTTTTCTCCTTATTTTTTTTGTTAATTTCGTCAAAATAACATCTTAGATGCGATTGTGCATTATTTTTTCCTATACCATGAGGGTTCCAATAATTGTCCTCATATTTGAATTTTTTCATCCATTTCTAAGCAAAAATTAGAAAAATATATATACTTGACTTATGAGTATATAAACTTTATGACTAATTAAATTATATAAACAATGGAATATATTATTATGATATTGAATGCTTATTTACAGGATTACCAGAACATCGCTGGTTCAACGAAACTTCAATTAAAACAATAAAAAATAACGGTGAAAGTATTTTTGCGTTCATTTTTAACAAAACTTATTTTTATTTAACGCAGTTGTGTTTCTAATGAAATTACGTTTTCATATAAAACCGCATACATTTTAATTTGATATTTTAATTCAAAATTAGTTCTTTGAAAAAAGGAAAATGGCAAAACATAATAAATTTGTGTAAAAGTTATTGGAATAGAAAACCTAATAAATAATGAAAACGAAATTATGGGAAATAAACATGATTATTTTTTTAAACTTAACAATTTTTATTTTTTATTTTTATTTTTTGGAAAGAATATAAAATAAATATATCTTAGATATAATTATTAATTCTAAAGATTGAGAACTATATATAAAATTTTAATGATTTTTTAAAAAATGATTTTATTAATGTTTTCATGCAAATACTTCGGCGTTTATAGGTACATGCATTTATTTTATATATTAAAATACAATCTTTTTTTAAAGAGAACCATGTATATTTTTCAATTAGTTTACAATTTTTTAAAGCTTATATTATTATTTTCGAACACGATTAAAAAACTTTATAATTAAATAAAGAATGTGAACGAATTTAAAAAATTAGTGATGTCATCGACATGAATTTAACATTTGTAAATATCTAGATTATTTATTTTATTTTTTTTTCATATATAATTTTGGTTTTTTGTTAGTACAAAATTATTGTACTGTTTATTAGTATCTACATTAACGTAATAAAAACAGCGTTTATGGGTAATAAAAAATATATAAAGTATTTTACATTTCTACAGATTCCTTTAATATTTTATTAGTCAATTAGAGCTAATAATTAATAAAAAATAGTTTATTGCAAGGTCTAATAAAAAAAAAAAAAAGAAGGGAAACAAGTTTTAGCATTTAAGGCATTATATTAATTTTTATATCCAAAATTTCTTACACTTTTTTTTTGCCCTCTTTATTTTATATATTTTTTTTATTATATTTTTCTCAAGTGTTTTTATGAATTGTTTACAGTTCGTCATTTATTCACTAATTTCAAAAATATGTTTTTTAGTTAGGATTTTTCTTCGTTATTTCGTGAATTTTAGTTTAATTTTTTTTTTTTTTAATTCATTCTGCATTCTATAATATATATTATGTGTCCTTTTATATTTTCCTATAGTTTTTTTTTTTTTTTACGTTTCACGTTTTAGGGATTATCCTTTAGTAATCAAAATTTAATGTTTAGCATTTTCGTTTTGAGTTTGATTTTATAAAATTTTGAGTTCAACACTAAGTCTTTTTAGTGCTCATTTTTTAAGATATAGGACTTTGGACTAAAGTTTCATAGCTTTAGGTTTCAGGTTTTAGTGTTTGCCATTTTGTATTCAAGGTTTTGGGTTAAGCATTCTTATTTTATGTTTCATTATATAGGATTTAGAATTTAATACCTTGTTTTTAATGTTCGTTTTTAAAAAATTTAGGGCTTTTTATTAAGAGGTATTTGTTCGTGTTTCATCTTACGGACTTTATTGTTTTTGTTTTACTACACACACTTTATTGTTCATGTTTTACCACACAGACTTTATTGTTTAGCTTTATCTTTTACATTGTTGTTATACCATATCTATAATTTAATGAATAATTTTATAATTATTGTATATTATTATAATATTAATAACGTTATGATATATTATATTGATATTATTATTTTCATTATTATTCTTGGTTCACATAAATGTAAAATACATGTTAATGCTCTATTTTATTGGTTATATAAATAGCTATATATTACTTTCCATAGTATTTCGGTTTTAATTGTGTGTTTTGTAGTTTATTTATATATACGAATCAATATATATAATTATTATGCTTTAGACTGAATAAAATGTAAAAGGATATTAGTAGAGGCATTATTTTTATTATGTACTGTGTATTTAATATTTTTTATAATTTTCAGCGTATAATAATTTACAATATAAAATAATGTTAGTGTATAACATTATATTTATTGAATACTTTATTATAATATTATCTTAATATATTCTTCATTTACTTAAACATTTTTTAAACGATTATTAGCGAATGTGGCTCTTTATATAATTTGACATTTGTTTTCTTATTACCAAGGAGTATTTTACTTATATAATATATAATGTTTTAAATATAGTTCTATGTTACCTATTTGTTTTATCTTTTACTATGTACATCTTGTGTTGTAAAAATTTACTGTGAATTATATATAAGGTTAAACTAAAATATATAATGATATAATTTTAAATAAAAATAATTAGTAATAAAAATAATTGATAGCATTGCAATCAGCACATTTTAATTTTTACAACACTGTAAATTTTTTTACACTAAACTATACCTGTCTTAATATGTTCGTATGAACTATAACAATTTACGTGATGTGGTTATAAATGTCTCACCTTTTACAAAATTCTTGTAATTTGTTACACTGTGTATATTCGATGATAACATCCATTCTGTATAACAATTATTTATTCATATCTATTTTTAATAAACCTTAATTTGATAAATAGTGGATTCTTCAAAACGATGGGTCATCATACTGTTGATATATTAATATATATTTAGAATATCATTAGTATGCAATTTGTGCTGAACCAATATAATTGTATAATACATTCATCTTAAAACAGTTGCATATTGTCTATATGTATACATAATGTGAAAAATTACAGAGTTCAAAAAAATATAATCCAAATTATAAGGTCAACATATATATGTCAAGTCAACACAATAATGAAATAGCAAATGCACCTAAATCATGCATGAGTATATCCATGTAAATAAATTCAAAAAATAATTTTTTTATATGTACAATAATTTATAAAAAATGTACATATGCGATAAAATAATCTTTTACTCTGGAATAAAACATTCAATAATCATAGCAAATTGCATCACATTAAGGAAGAAAAGCACATTTCCCAAAAAGCTTACTTCATTCCCATATTTAGAATTATGTTTACTATATTAGGCTTACATTTTATTAATATTTCTATAGGGTCTTAAAATGTTATAGGCCATTTTTTGAGAAATTCAAATTTCTTTATTTTTCATTAGTAATTTCTCTGTTATCGGCATTCTTATTTATTTATACTTACAAAAAAATAGTAAGTAGTCATATTTTATTAAAAACGTAATTTATATATATTTTAAATGATTATACATGTATAAATTTAAATGTATTTTTAAATAATCCCAAGTCTATCATTGGCATTTATTTTGTGTTATGTATTTAATAGCTTTTTTGTGCAGTCTAAATTTCTATAAAGCTGTACATATAATACTGAGCTTTTGGTCAAAATTTTTTTCAAAATATATATGTAATAAAAATTGCATATTTACAGTGCTTTTATTTGTGTACCATACTAACCTTTCATTATAATTCATTAAATGTATATATCGAAGTCCCACGTCTTGTAAAAATTATCATTATAGTATATTTAGACGTGTGCAATTGATTATGAATCATATGAAGTCCAAATATTTGTGTACAATTATTTAAGTCCGTGCTATAAATATGTGTAATTCTATTTATATAACATATTCTGCAACTAATAATTTTTTTTTAAAACGTAATTTCCCCCTTGTAGCTATGTTAATAAATAGTGAACTTCTATATTGTATTAATTTTTATTTTATTCTTTACACACAAGTCTAGCAAAAAAAAAAAAAAAAAAAAAAAAAAAAAAAAAAAACATTTAAGATGTTTTATTTTAAACATACATATGTGTAATTTGCTCCTTTATCAAAAATTAATAAACATAAAGATTTTATTAAAAATTCTTACTCACATTATGAATAAATATAGTAAATATATGGCTAAGAAATTCATGTAAATTATTTTATTGCGCATTGTAAATGTTAATACATTTTAAAAATATTCAAATTATAATTGTGAATATAGTGCTATGTCACATCTGGAGGAGTAATATATTATGAATTACTACAATAAGCATGAAGTTCTATGTAAAAGCACTTGTTCAAAGTGTTCTACGTCTGACTAATGTTCGTGCAATTATTTTATATATTGTTAATAATATAAATCTAAATTACATCTATACATTATAAACGAAGGTAAAACATTAAAGATATTTTTATGAAAATACATATATAAATCAAAAATATGTTATATTTAATTTCCAAAAACGAGCTCCATCAAACCAAAGCATAGTTCATAAATCCTGTATTGCAGAGACATCTATGAGCACAATAATCACATTATTTCTGACCTTGTTCTTTTTTTAAAGGGTTTATAAAATTACCTTTTTAAAAAATTGTATATCATTTTTTATATACAATGATATGTCTTTTAATAGTCTATTAAAGTATAGTTCTTACACTTTTACAACGACACGGTTATTTTTTTTACTTATTAACTAACATTTTAGTCACTAGATACATGAAAAAAAAAAAAAAAAAATTTGTACAAATTTCAAAAAGCCCATATACTTGGTTCCATAAATGATATTTCAAATTCTGTAAGTTTTTTCCCTTCTAAAATAAAAGAAAACAGTAAAGTTATTGTAATATATGATTAGAAACTAAATAATCTAACATCTACATTGAGCATTTTTAAAAAGTGTCATATTTATAATAACAAATGCCAAGTCCTACATGTAATTCTACTATGGGATATAATTCGTATGAAATAATCTAAAATTTATTTTTTTTCTCATATAATTACAGCAATTATTAGGTAATATAATTACACGTGTTTGTGCTTTTTTTTTTTTTTTTATAGTACATGCCATTGTATACTCATTTTATCATGAAAAAAGGGAATAAAATAAAAACTTAAGAAAAATTACAGGGGGTATTATTAGAGCCTTCGCTTAGAAGAAAAAGAAATTTACAATTGGTTTATAATTTATTTTGATATTGAACATAATTATCAATAGATGTTTTAAAAAGTTGATAAAACATGTTTGCATGAAAAACTAAATAATATATATACAAGTAACATTATTTTAATAATTCATATCTAATTCTTTCTCATGTTTAATTTATTCTAGAAATATTAACACAATAATTTTAACAATTCTAATTAAAATTTTTTTACATCGTACTATGTATTAAAATATTGTAGTCAAGGTAAGACAATGTATAGTCGTGTATTTTATTAATTGCTTTCTAAATTATTCGTATGCGATGTATATTTTTTAGAATTTTATGTTCCAAAACCTTTGTTATTTCCTATTTATATGTGTATGGATATTATAAAAATAATGCAAAACTGTTCAGTTCGTAGTATAACAACAAAACAATGGAAAAAAAAAAAAAGTATGCTGATATACATATACACACACCATAACAGATCCATACGGCGTAAACCTAATTCACGCCTCAGTTAATACTCTTAATGGTCATCCTTTTTATTGCACTGTTAAATATTCTTGGTTAACGTAAAAAAAAAAGCATGTTTACCCAATATATATACGCTGTTCATGTGAAAAAATTCATGATGCAATCATCTTAACACTTCATTACTACATAGAGAATCTCCAATAGGAAAAAAATTTATATAAACGTATAATGATAACTACAATGTTTTCCCGTAAGTATGGAAGAATTCGAACCATGTAGTAGTGTAAAGAAATATATACAACTGCGAGGATTTTTAAAAATATGATTTAAGGTTTTCTACCAATTAAATTGGTAAACTAATTAATTTTATATACGTTCTGTTACTTCTAGTGATTTGTATATGTATATAAAAAAGTAAAAGCATATCTTTAATGTCCTTTTAATCAAACGCTCAAGATAATACGATATAGTAAAGCAAAATAAAACTTCTATTTTCGTAATATATATTTTGTTGTAATTTTTATAAAAATTCATGTTTAAAAAAATATATAAAAAAAATTTTTTTTTTTTCATATTTTGTTTTAAAAATTAAAAATAAATGTTGCTAATTAAGCGTGAAAATATTTTGATTTATTTAATCACTTTATTTAAAAAAAATAAAATAAAAATAAAGCGGAACATATCAAAAACAGGCTTCAGGAATCTATTTATTAAGATTTCTAATATCATTTATTTAAAAAAAAATAATTATTGTGTTTTTCTTAGCAACTGCTATTGTATTTGGTTCAATAGTAATCAAAAAATTGAGGAAGACAAATAAAATCTATTTATTTCTATTAAGGATTAAATTTTTATTTAATAATAAATAATTCTAAACCAAAATGTTTTATATATTTTATATTTATTTTCTTTTCGTATTAATATTATATAACAAAGTTTATTCTATTTATTATTTTCAATAAAATTGCCACGTTTGAAATATAATTTGGTAAATATGTGACACTTTTTGTATAATATACCTATTATATTTATGTTATAACATTTAATAATGATTATGAAAAAAAAATAAATATATTATATAATTAATTATACTTAAAAAGGGGGAAGAAGAAGTATCTACTGCCATTTATTATATATATAGATAAATGAAAAAAAAAAATAAAAGCCATTATTGCCTTTTATTCATATTTCATTAAATATCATGGATCCTTTAAAGAAAGATCAAGTACATTTTCTATATTTCACAAAAAATTTTCTATGTTTCACACCTCATTTTTGAATGTCCAAAAGTGTTTTGAAAACTGATTACCCTAATTTATTCTTCACAATTGGAATTTGCATATGACTGCTTATACACTTATACAGCGTAAAAATATATGAAAACATTTTGTCTTTTTGCCTCTTAATTTCTTAGCATGGGCCACAGAAAAATTTACTTTTACTTGAATACTACAAAGTATTCGATAATTATGATGACAAAATAACTAATGATAACAATATTTGTGAAAATATATTTGCTAATAAATACTCAAGTAAAAATGAAAGTATTAAACTATGTCGTAAACTTTCTAATATATTAACAGATTTACGTAATAAAAAACCTGAAGATGGGAAATATACATACAAATATTGTTCATATTTGAACTATTGGTTACGTGATCAATTAACACAAATTACATTTTCTCCTAACGATGATCATGACGTTTACATGGCATTTCAAGAAGTTTATAAAAAATTTAAACCTGCACTCCATTGTTATATCCATTCATATAATGAATATGCAAATGATGAATTCGAGATAATAAAAAAGCTACATGATTATTCGGAAACTTTTAAAAACATCCAATATATAGTTAATAATACAGTTAATAAAACTCAACAAGAAAAGCAACAATACTGCTCATTCATAGCAAATGGTGTGAATTACTACAACAATATTATTGATAATTATCGTAACTCACGTAAATCCCAAGATTATTTCAAACAATTAAAAATATTTAAAAGGAATTTAGATAATTTTGCATTATCTTCATTAACATGTAGTACCCCAATGCCAGTGGCCCGTCCTATAGAAAACGTTAGTTATAGTACTTCAAAACATTTATCCATTAATTTATTGACATTATTTGGAATATTTCTCACCTTCTTCTGTTTTTATAAGGTTTGTAAAAATTCCACTTAGCTATGAACAAATTTTTTACCATTATTTTTTTATTTCCTTGTACATGTAAAGAAACATTATCATAGAAGAATTATATTTTTAAATTATTATTTATCATCTGTTTTTTTTTTTTTTATTTTTTTTTTCATTTTAGTTTACACCATTCGGATGCTGGATAAATGGTAAACTTGGCATAAGAAGAAAAAAACGTTTCAGAAATATAGAAGGCACATATCAGCAAGAATTCATGCAGGATCAATATGATTCTGATTATGAAACTTCGGATTACGAGTTTTCAGATGACTCATCTTGTTACACGAGTTATGGTTCTCTTAGAAATCTCTAACTCATTTATCGCATTTGGATTAATGATTCAATTTTCCTATTCAATATGAAATTGCCAGAGAGTAAACTCTGTCTTAATTCTGCCAATAAATAACAAATCGTAGAAAATAGTATAGTGATGGGAAAATGACAAAAAATGGCCTAGTGATGGACAAAGGAGATATATGTGTAAAATAATGAAATAAATAGTGTACACAAAGTTAAGAAAAATACATTTTGCTAAAAATATAATTCAAAAATTCTTGTGTTGTTAAAGTATGAGTGACGTAGCTCAATTTAGTAAATAAAATTAAAATGTCTAAGCCCACCCCCGTTAACACCATATGTATATACAAATCAGTATTGCTCGGAATAAATTGGAATATTAATATGCAGACAATGAGCATTGCCAGTAATGGCAAAATACACTACCTTTTGAAATAGCAATTACATAGTTAAAAGGAGAGCATTCTCTTTTTGGTCAATAAAAAACCAACACTGATGTATAAAATACAAGAATATTTAATCTATTATTTTAATTTACTTTGTAATACTCATATTTGTTTTTTATTTTATTCTTTTTTTCAGTTTATTGGAAATTATTGTGTCTTTTTTTGTAAGCAGATGTTGCTCTATTTTTACATAATCATTATATTTTTATAGTTTGTTAAAATATTAATTTTGAAATCTTAAATAAGATTAACCATAATTTGGTACATTTTATTTTGATTCTCACGTTATACAGTTGTACATAGTACATTAACATTTACGAAATGTTCATACTTTGTTCTAATTATATGTGTAGTCCTTTAATATAATGTTTTTTTTTTGTTCTTATACTAACAAAAATTAATTATATATGCCTATATATATACATATATATAAGGCACATTTCTTTTTATCCAATAACACTGTTTCCCATATTTTAAAAAATAAATGGCATCGAAGTTTCCTAAACTCTATTTTAATAATGATAAATTTTTGAACTTAATAATTTTTTTAATGACCGCATTTAATTGTTTTTATTTTTACTTTTTATTCTATAATTTCATAACGCTTCACACAAATGAGATGATAAAGTGAAAAAATAATATATTTTCAGAAAAATAGGATCCCATAATTATCCACTTTTCATGATACATCAAATAAAAGTAAATTCCTTTTTCACTTCATCGAACAGTTATGCACTATCAAAGAACTACACTGCAGTGTTACACATTTTTATATGCTATAAATGATTATGAATATATAGAAAAAACAGTAATACTTATATGAATGTGTTCAGTTTCGAGTGAACAACTGCAATGTTTGTGCAAAAGACGTTTAAGTATATTTATAAGAGTACATATATATGCACTTAACTGCGTAAATACTAAATATACATCTTTGCTAAATTTGTAATATATGTTTTAAAAGAAATTAAAATAAGTTTTATATCGTATGTTTTCAACAGAAATAATGTTCAACTTATAAGATTTTGTTCCTTAATTTTTAATCATCTAGTAGTATGGGGAAGACATCTAAAATTAATATGAAAAGTTGTCCAACAGACAGATGTGGTGAAATTGGGAAATAAAAAATGCAAAATAAATAGATAACTCTTTATGTGTATGTAATGAATGGGTAAATGTGTATACATATGAAGATTTATAGCATAATGCTAAATATAAATAAAAATTATGTAATATTTTCCTTCACAATAATGTCTATTAATAGGTATACTAACAAATTAATATTTACCCTTTATTGCATTCATTCATGTAATGGACACCATAAAATAAGTGTTACAAGATAAAACTTTTTCAATTTAAATATTTTAAAAAAAAAATAATACAGGGGTGCCACAACAACATAAGATATATAACCAAAAAAAAAAAAAAAAAAAAAAAAAAAAAACATTTCATTTTTTGCTATCTCCACGAAAAATGGTACTGAACATTATGAATAAAAATATTGTGATGATAGCCAATTGACATGCTCGTTTTGGACATAACTCAATTATATAATAATATTTGCATAATTAACAAAAGATAAAGGAATTATTTTAATAAAAGAAAATTAGGAAAATATCATCCTGTACATTTTTTCAAAAAATTGAAAATTTCTATTAAGTCATAGCTTATGTCTTAGATATTCACACTACTGTATAAAATATTTAAGAAATGTTGCATGGTACAACATAAAAAACATGCGGGGCCATGTCAAATATATCACTCATAAAAAATAATACATTTGAATTAATCAAATATGTTTTGTGGAAAAGATAAAATAAAATAAGAATTTTCGTCATCCGATATATATGCAATTAGATGAAATCCCAATGTAGATAATAATACTTATTCTGTTTTACATTTTTTTCTATTTCTTACTTTTTAAATTCTTTATTGGTTACCGCTAAATTTGCATTTAAATTTTTTTTGTCATGTACACAAAGGACATATTTTTTTTCATTCTTTCAATGAAAAGATTTCATCTACATAAGTCACCTAAATGACAGTAGTAATGGGATATTTAAATAATTGTCTCATATACATATATATAAATAATTTATCTTGTCTATTTTTTTGGAATATCTGATTATGTACCTATTTTTCCTACTTTCAGACATATTTAATTAAAAATAAAAAAAATTAATATATAGATCAAAAGTTAAAAGTTAATTTATTCTTAAATAACCCAGAAGAAAAAATATATGTGGTTTGGTTATTTTGGGGCATTTGCGCTTTGTGAGATATGTTGTTTTACTTTATTACATATTTATATTATTTGATAGAGCACAGAACAAAACAGTAAAACTTAGACGATATAATATCCCTAATGTTTAATGCCTAAAGACAATTTTTATGTAGCAGTTACAAAATTATAAAAGTGATCCTTTGTCAGTCCTTCTGAAATAAACTTTTATCCATACAATAAATCTAT
Organism: Plasmodium gonderi; assembly: GCF_002157705.1. Classification (NCBI taxonomy): domain Eukaryota; phylum Apicomplexa; class Aconoidasida; order Haemosporida; family Plasmodiidae; genus Plasmodium; species Plasmodium gonderi. The sequence continues at coordinate 13,065 of NW_021628934.1, forward strand.
ACTCGTTATTTTGCATATAAATGAATATACGTAATTTTAATAAAAAATTATATATTGCATAAAAACTCTCATTAATAAGTGCATTACAATAATACATATTATAAATTTGATTTAAATATATCACATCTGAGTTATGACATTATATATTAATAATCCTCAATCATATTATATATAATAATAATAAAAATACTGAATTTTAACCGCTTACTGCAAAGCATAAATCCTAAAAACCTTAAGCTAGATATATTATGCAGAACAAATATAATCTCTAAAAATAAAATATATCAACATGAATTCTGATATGATATAATTAAATCTTATGAATTCCTAATTTCTTCTATAGTTTATTAAATATTTATCTATATAAACTCGATTTATATACAAAATAATGTCTATTATAAATATAGATATTAAAAATAAATCAAAGCTCATTTTAATAAATTATTTACATGGATTGATTTATGCAAGTTATTTTAATAAAATTATAATATACCTGATATTGTTATTTATTTTTTCTTTTTTATGCATTCTTCTTACACAACAGATTTCTATTATTTTATTATAATTGTACGCTCTACTTGTTTTATATTTTTTAGCATTATAAATTAATTTTCTTTTTCTTCCTTATCTAAAATGCTTATGATTAAAAAATTAAAAATGAATGATTATTTTAATTTATATATATTTTCTACATAATAACGAATTATATCTAATTCACTTGCTTAATTTTTTCTCATTTTGGTAATTAATGTAAGCTAATAAATAGAATAAATTGCATTTCCAAGAGAAAATATGTAGTTTATGAACAGATTATATATATGTTATAAAAAAATTATATGTAAATGATCCAATCCTACATATTTATTATATGTATAAGAAGATCATAAATGTTTAATTATGATGTAGTGCAAATGTACAATATACACTAAACCTTAAATAAAAAGTTTTAACCACATTTCTTTTAAAAGAATATAGGTTTAATATATTTTTTAATTCAAATATTATTTGTTCATTTCCTTTATGTGTAATAATACGAAAACACAAATATGCCAACGCGAAAGCAGTAATGACAAAATAATGATTGTACAAAATATTGCTTATAACAGAAGTAAAACCAACTTATTTATTCCACATAACATTGTTCGTAAAGAGATATTGATGCACAGATAAAAGTGAACAAGTTATATAAGTATATGTAATAAAAAGTGGTTCTAATTATTGTAAAAGAAAAAAAGTATTCATGAAAAAAGGAACTACAAGAACCACTTTTTCAATTTCTTTAAACTATGTATGTATATGTATATATTTTTTTTTTTTTTTCGAGTTAATTATATTATTTGGTTCCATAAAAGATGCACACACATATATCTATATATACATGCAACTAGTTAATTTTAATGTGGTATATTTTCGTATAAGTATTTGTTGTATATTTTTTTTACACGTAATTCTGTTACCAACTATTTCAAAGTATACTTTTAAGTTTTTCTCATTATATAGTTACTTATTTAATATAACTGTGTAGGTGCAATTTTTATTATTTTAAATGATCTATATATTCATTATTAAAACACTTTAGTGATCTATTAGAATATATTAATTTATATCATTTGATAATATTGTTATCATTGTATGTCTAAACGACATAATCCAATGATACGTTATAAAAAGCTTAAATGTCCTGTTTTAAATGTGTTTGCGTGTAAACATAGCTTAGTTTTTCAAAATTTATTTTTAAACAATGAAAAAAGAAAAATGACTTGTTAGGAATTAATGGGTAGAATATGGCAGCGACAACTATTGTTAGTTTTGAAGATGTCGCAAATGTAACATCGCATAATTGCAAGCATATATATGATCATATTTTGCATGAAATTGATGATAAATTATATTTGCATGAATTAGAGGAAATTTCTAACCAATCCACATTATGCAATGAGTTAAAAATATATCTAAATGAAAAAGAAAATACATTAAAGTCATGTTATGAGAAAAAATTGTTATCAAAACCCTTATGTGAAGAGCAGGAAATAAAAAAGTATCAAGTTAAATGTAATAAATTTCTTGGGTTCCCCATAAATTGCGCATTTCTAGTTAAAGAATCAGTTCATATTGAAGATTCCTCTGAAGAAAAACATGATTATGAAAAATTAGTAATAGCCTCTAGTGATAAAGAAGGAGAACCAATATCGGAAATTGATGCAGAATTCACCGAAGAGGGAGATGTAGAAAGACAAACATCTCCAAATTTAAATCAAGGTAGTGCTGATGTAGAAAGGACAAGATTGGAAAATACAGTTACTGATGCAGTACATAGCGAGTTACCCCCAGATAAATCTCATGGGAATGCTATTGAAACATCTGAACAAGTGTCTGATGAACCTGTCCAAGCCACAAGTTTACTTGAAACTTGTCCACAACATGCATTAGAGGGAGATCAATCCATAAATTGTGAATTAGGAATTGATTCCTGTACACATCATCCACACATTAGTTCTACAGAGGATTGTGATCCAAGTGGTGTATCTGGAGGGCATCATTTATGCCAAAAAATTCCTCATACTAATCTTCAATGTGACAATCCAGTTCATGATACTAAACATGATGAGAAATCTGTAAAAGAGAAATCTTTTTGTGAACAAACTTCCGATAGTGAAATTCCTAGTAATGTAACCCCTCATGTTAGAACGTGTTATGATGTAGATTCAGTTCAACGTGATACTGAACAAATAGGTCCTAGTGGTGCAGTCCATAATCCTGGACATTCCGGTGACGAAGGTAGTAATTTTGAAAAACCTGAACATAAAGTTACTGAAGGTGAAACACGTGATCACAAACCACTTCCTAAAGAAAATAATGGAACTGGATTATTTCCTAACAGTGAATCTGTGGATACAGGTTATTTTATCCAGAATTTTTCACTCGTACATATTGTATATATTATTTCTAAAACAAATTTAAATAACCAAAGGAGTTATTCAACTTGTGTTTATAAAAATCCTCATGTGTCCCTTTCTGAACAACCTACAGGTAATGTTGCTAATGTTGAAAATCCTGCGCCAAATGAAACTTGTAAAGGAATAGTTGGATGTCAACCAAATATTTCACAAGAGCAAGAAAATTCCTCTTTCAGTGATTCTACATCTGGTAAATCTGAAGAATCTGAACAAGTGAGTGATTCACTGTCATCTATAGATAGTACACAACTTCAGCAATCAAGTACTACACAAATGCATACTGAAAATCATAATATAAATGAGATAAATAGTGGTAATAATGGTGACTCCACAAAAATTGTCGTTTCAGTAACAGCCAATCCTAATAATACACCAGAAACATCTAATGAAAAAGGAAACGAAATTCCATTAAAAATATATATCTTAACATGTGTAGTAATATGTGCAATTATTCTGTTATTAATCCTTCTTATTAAAGTAAGCAAAAACTGACGTAATAAAAATGTATATATTATATTAATAATTGCATTAGTTAAGTTTTACAATTTTATTTGTTTTTATTTAATAGTTCACACCTTTAGGAATGATTTCTAACAAGAAAAGTAAAAAAAAAAGAGAAAAAACAAAAGAAAAATTGCAAAAAATACTATTACAAAATCCAGATTCTGATGAGAATAGGATATCTTTTGCATATAGTCGTTTTTAACGCAATGCATTATGATTTGCTTTAATAATAATTATTTTAATTCTTAGAATTGCTAACGAAATAATAATTTATTCCGAAAAAGCTCATTATGAAAACATAATATATGAACTCCTGAACAAATTTTTGACTAATTTTGACTTGTGTAACATTAAATTGTTATCTATGTGTGTTATAGATGTGTAAAAATCTATTTAACAAGTTCATGTAAGTAATAAAAATATTAATATAAATGCGAAAATTAAGTTTATTGAGATAGACGAATAAAAAATTCGCAATTTTATGTTAAAACATAGAAAATTTTAATAATTCTCAGTCTACAGTACTCTAATAGAATAATGCATCGCATAAATATTATTATAAACACAACAAAAATATAAGGGAAGCATGTTAAATTATAAAATATATTAAACAAATTTAAAAGGATTAAAATTTTTACAATGCTTTTATAAATTGTATAAAATATGTGAAATAAAGAAAGTAATACATTAATAATATGCATGTGTAATAAATGTTTGATTATAGTACACAAATGTAATAGACAAATAACAATTTTCCAATAATTTAACAAACAATGATGAATAAAAAAAAAGAATTTGTTGCGTAAAGTTAGATATTATATATTTATATTTATTTAAGGAGGGAACAAATAATGACTAAAAACACTGTAAGGCACTCCCAAAAATACTGGAAGTACATGAAAATAGAGAAACATATCTTACATATAAATTGTTAAACATATAGATAGAAATAGTGGCATTTATTGAATGTTCAAGTAAAATGTTTTATATGAAGTTACATGTGAAGCCAATATTATTATAAGTAAATTTTTTTTTAAGATGTTCTATATTAGAAAATATAATGATGTTTATGAATGCTCCTAGAGTTAAAGGATTCATAATATATTTGTTACAAGCAATAATCTAAAAATATGTTGTGATGATAACTAAAAGAACAAGAAATAATGATATTGCATGAAACTTTACCAAGTTATTTTCTTATACTAACAATTAATATTATTAATATTTTTCTGTTATTATAAGATAATATGTTTTTTCAGTTTATACATTCCTAATAAAGAAGCCTTTGTTTTTTGTTAAATATGTTGTATATATACGAATATATATAAATGAAAAAAATATAATAATAGAAAAAACATTTACAAATATTATAATTATGAAATATTAACTAAATTCATAAATTATTTTTTTTTTTTTGTTAACTATAAACCTATATACTTTTTTATCGTGTTTTTTTTTTGTCAATTTTTTTTTTTTTTTTTTTCACATTAAACTGTTTATTTTTTAATTAAACTTTGTGATACTTCACCTTCGTTATTTTGCTTTCTTCGAGAATACTTTGATTAATACATTTCTTTAACAAAATTATGTTCCTCTAAAATTGAAACAAATATGATGTTCTATAACTGTAACTAGATTAACGCACTTTACTCAAACAAAACAAATCCACAAAATATATAATGTTTATATTAATATCCTTATTTTGGGAGATTATAATATCTTTTGAAATATAAAAATAATTAATATTATTGCTTTCATAAATCGTTATAATGAAAATGTATGTGATATTGTATAACTGTAATTTTAGAAACTAATGTTTCTATTTTAATTAAGAAAATGTGAAACATTTATATTCCACAATACAATCTAAATGTGCAAAGTGTAAATACAGGGATAACTTTAAGCACGATGCAATTCGTTTATGTAAAATTCATCTAACTTATGATGAATATTAATATTTAATAAAAATATGTTATAATTTAAATATTTCTTTGAATTTTCTTCTCCAAAAAATTAACGGCAAATAACGTACAGAGTACGTGAGTTCATTAAATATATATTATATTAAGGAAATCGATAATAACCTACGTCATTAAATGTTAATATCATACATAAACAAATTTTTAATATAGTTCAATATTACATTTAAAATGGATTAATAAAAATATATAAAAAAATATATATCTAACACACATATATATTATTGCACTGTAAAAAATTTATAAACAATTACCTACTGTAAATAGATAAATATCAGTTAAATTGTAATATTATTTCTTTCAACAGATAGTTTATTTTATCACTACTATTTATTTAGTTTATATATTTATAAAACATAAATTGTTCCTTACTAATATTGTACTACATATAGTCAAACTCATTTTTTCATTGTGCAACATTTTTAATAATTACATTTAGAATTTTTAAAAAAACATGATATTGTTGTAATATATTTATATCCACATTGTATACAAAATTTATAAACAATGCAACTTGACACCATATGAACAATATTAGCAACATTTTTCATATAAATATATTTAATATGATGTCATATCACAAAATCGTTTAGTGTTCACATTAATTATACAGTTTTTTATATAGCATTAATATTATCCCTACATCATAAATATATATTAATAATTAAAAAAATATCAATTATTCAGAATAAAAATTATTAAATATATAATTAATATTTTGAAATTAATAAACCACAATTTGTTTTTTCATTTCCATAAGCATTGCTTATATTAAATATATAATACGTATACGAAATAGATAAAGTAGAGAACATATTGATTAGGAGAAATGTTACCAAGTATTATTCCCTTTATATAGTAGAAGCATTAAATATTAATGGAAATGTTACTTTAAGACAAAATATATAGTATAGTTAAATAATATTAATTGTTATATAAATAATTTTGGATGGTCACGGAAATATAATATTGATAGCACCATTTTTAGTACAGTCTTGAGCGAATTACCAGGTGGCAGATAACTATATATTTTTATCATTTATATAAACTACAATTTATTTATACAAACTAGTCAAGCTTTATGTTATAAAATTTTAAAAACATTTAAAATTGATGATAATTGTTAATCATTCTGTCATTGCATCATAATGCTATAACATTAAAATTTTGTTTCAATTGCACTATATAATTAAATGTTATAAAAAAAAATGAAAAACATTCAAAGTTAAGATTTATTCTGTGATAAAAAAACAATAAAAATACATCTGGAAATATGTAGATGACATAAAAAATGAACATAATAACAATTTACAAATAAAAACTGTTTCATTCACCTCATAAAATTAAGCAATGTTCACAATGACATAATATTACAATTAGATATATATAGTACACGTATTTATAAAGCATTGCAGAATAAAAATAATATATATATAAACTAATAAATTCATTAATTTTCTTTACGTACAGAATCAAAGGAAATAATAATACATTTTTGATCATTTTATAAATAGCTACAACTGAGTGCAAATTTGAATGAATTAGCATAAGTCATTAAAAATGTATAAAAAATGACGTAAACAACATAAATAGTTTACATTATGTAATGTTTTCTATTCATATATAATAATGAATGGAATGATAATTAAGTAAGCAGTGCATATATAAATAACATCTCTAATAATATAAAAATTATCCTTGTTTTGTCTCCACTAAAATATATATATATAATATATATTGTATTAAAGTGATAATTTTAATTTACAAAAAAAAGTATGCATATTGACGCAGTTATAATTTTAATTCATCAATTCATGCATGTAGTTACTTTATCATTTAAATGTGTTTTACTCTGAATCAATGCAGCCTTGAAGGGTTTTCCAACAGAATTAAAACGCATTTAATGATAACGGTTTACATAAATGTGCAATAACGGATTAATTACTAGTGTACAGTTAACATATAGAGAAAATAAAGTTAAAAAAGTAATAAAAACTGAAAATTTCAATTTAATAATAGTTGGTTAAATAAAAATTTTCCTATTCTCACTTGATCATTTAGGAATATATAATTTTCTTATAAATTTCATTTTTGCATTCCTATTTCTTAAGAAATATTCATTACGCACATAGGTTACGTTTGATTTACTCTAATGAATGAATTCCATATTATCCCTTTTATTGAATTCTAAAATTTATTAATAATATTTATTTATCATTTCTATTAATAAATTTTTCATTCATGTTTATAATAACAGGTGTCTCCCAACATTCCCTCACATATGTCGGAATAATAAAAAAATATTAGTATTTCTTATTAATTCACATTTTATATTAGCTTATTCTCATAAATGTTTCTGTTTTCAGTTTTAAAAAAAAATGCATTTATATATATTTTCCCTAGCCCTCTTTTTTCTTTTTTAATAAAACATTAAAAGTCCATCTTTTACATGTGCAGTGGGCACCTTTATAGATTATATCCTAATCAAGTATAATATTATTTCTTGATAGAATTCCTCAAACCAATTCTTTAATTTGCATTTTCTTTTTTATCATTGTTTTTATTTTTAAAAAGTATTATTCATAAAAAATTCATTTATATAGTACTTACTATGCTTCTTCTAATATCACCCCTATGTAATATATACTTAATTGCATCTATTGTATTTTAATGGTATATGTAAAATATTCCGTTTTGAAAGTTAGTGTTTTCCCATTTTAATTTTTCATTTATTAATTCCCCTTCAAATTCAAAGTAATCGTAATTATTTTTTTTTTAATTTTATGTTTTATCCTACAAAATCGAGCTCCAAAAGGAGTAAACTAAAAACGTATTCATATATTTTTCATTTGTAATATATGCGTATATATATTTAAAATAATAATGAAATTATCAAGAAATAAATATTTACTAACAGTAGGAAGCTACTTCTATTTGAATATTCAATTTTTACGTACCTTATAGAAAACAAAAAAAATATAAATAAATGATTTTATAAAAAGAAATAAATTTAAAGCATGCCTGCTAATTCAGTTTGTGAAATATGAGTATTCTAATATATTCCGATATTCCATATCTTCTGCAATCACTCCTTCATAACTGTTTTTCCACAAACTTCTATTGCTGGGTCCAAAAATATACTTAGCACATTGTGGACCAACACTTTTCCCAAAAACCTAAATTGAAAGCAAATATTTTTCAGAGGATTAATAATAAATGAAAGCATATAAATTTTCTTGAGGTTACAAAGTTACACTTGGCAGTAACACTTCCAATCTTATCTCTTAACTCTGGAAATTTTTAATCTTATGTTTAAATTATATTAACTTACTGCATCAGAGTCATTCTTGGGATCTAATGAGGAACCTCAATCAAGCCTGCGATGATACTGCGTTTTTCTACTTGGTGATACTCTCCTATTATCGCGTGATCCCCATTTTGATTGAGATTTATCAGCACCAGCTTTTCCCCACCAATGTCATGAACTTTCTGCATCTATTGTAAATTCTGAATTTAATTCATGATAGAATTTAAGTGGATCCAAGATAGTATCAAATTTAAAGTAATGTTTGAAATTAATATGAAAAACAGAATTACTGTAACAGTATTCATCTGTTTTGTATTTTTCATAGAAACTTGATATATGTTCCATATAGGCATGATAAAGTTTTTTTTTTCATCATCAGAAGAAATATGCTTTTTAATAACATCATAATTTTGGAAATAATCGTGTAGATCCTTTTCTTCTTTTCTCTCGTGCATTTTTCCTTTAAAATCAAATTTACAATTAGAAGTTTTATAGTCATTATTAATTTGATCTACTATTTCACTAAGTCTAATAAAAAGATCCAAATAAAAAATATCATGAAATCCAGAATCCAACTTTTCCCACATTTGACCATATCCTCATTAAGTTAAATGAGAACAACTATATGTGCTCTCATCATCCTTAATTTCATTCATTTTTTTTAAATTCCTTGCAAACCTTATACAAAAGCTTTTAGCATCCGAATTATATGTTTGAAAATGTGCTACTTTATTGCAATATTTATCATATAAAAAATTAACATCAGAACTATCCACGTTACGATTGAATTATTTGTAAGTTTGATCTGATTTCCACTCTTTTAAAATTTCTTCCTAAAAATAAAAAATAATATAAAAACTTAAACTCTCGTTTACATATAATTATCTCTTATATGTCTTACTCTAAATGAAAAGTTAATATGAGACAATGTGTGTGTACATAATCAGATTACAGGGGAAGAAATCAACATTAAAATTTTACCTTGTCTAGATGTTCCATATTTTATTGTCAGTTATACAAAATAGAAAAAAAAGTAAAACAATATATATTATTTATGTACTATGCTATATATAAATGTAGATGTACTATCTAGATGTATCATTGCCTTTCTGTACACAATCAAGAAAAATAAAAAAACGACTATTACAAAAGATGTTCAAATAATTTAATTTTGTGTTTATTTTATTGTAAATATGTTGTAAATGCCATATCAAATGAACATTTTTTTTTTTTTTTTTGAAAATATTATGACAAAAATAGCAGTGTGTCCCCAATAGAATGTGATACATTTTATGGGAAATTACTATTATATAATTTATTAACTTATAAATTTTTTATAAAGTTATTTCTATGGTGAACTATAGAAAAAGCTATCCCCATGTTTCACACATTTATTTAATTAATTCCCAATAAATTATTTTAAAGTTTGAGCACTTCCTCTAAAATGTTCATAAATAAGCAGGATTCCCAGTTAAAAAATAACAAATTATAATGTTTGTAGGAAGCATGATATTTATAGTTCATTTTTTCAGAATTCAAAATTATACATTTTATTGCCCCCTCAAGAGGTAGCATACATTTTCATGATTTTTTGTGTCTTTTTTAATTTGTTGCATAATCAAGATTTTAAATGAACATTATTATTCTATAGGAAAAACCATTACGATATAGAAAAATTAGATTCAAAGAAAAAAAAAAAAGTTTTATTGTGTGCATCGTTTCAACGATTATCTACATTTTATAATTACAAAAATGTGAAGTTAAATCCATGTGTTTATTCAATGTTTATTTTTTTAATTACATTTTATCACATTAAAGAATACATTTTTTTTGGATTTATATATCTTAACGTGATTATGCAAAAAAACATGGAAGTTCTAATTCGTCAAATTGAAAATACACCTGAAAATTATCAAAACACATGAACTAAAAAATAATAAAAACAGGGCTATAAATTTTATTTATAAGTTTACAATCGTAAAAAACATTTTAAACCACACTTTAATTAAAAGTTTTTATGACATTATCTATAAAATTTATTCCATTTCTATAAAAAATATGTTTATAGAAGTCATATAATTTTTCATAATAAAAAATCTAATTGTGAAATATTGGATTGTCCATTGTTCAGAATTATGTACACTTAAGTATTACAAACTATTTTTTAGTGCATTAGTAACAATAAGATTAAATGTGTGTAATTCATTCATAAAAAAAAAAAAAAATGGTGAAATACAATTCTTAAAATTCCTTGTTTTTGCATTATTCCAATATGATACCTTAAAAAAAACAAAATACATATGATATACACAAAACAGTTCCCCCATCTTCATTAAATTATCAAAATAGACTTAATAAACATTTCTCCATTTGTAGAAATATGTTATTGTTATACTTAGTAATGAGTCAACCAATTTATTGGTTTTAAAGTATGCACAAAATAAAGCAGAACAAATAATGGAATTTTTTTCAAATAATTCTTTAGACGCCTTTTACTGAATGTGACCAAAAGAGTAAAGAAATTAATAAGCATTCATGGAAAGAAATGATTAATGTATTTAATTTTTTTAAGGGAAAATTTTTTTTAATTAATGATATATTATAAAGAATATCTTGATCTTTTTTTAATATTATATTTTTTTTTTTTTTTTCGCTTATTTTAATATTTAAAAATAGAAACATATATATATTCTTCTGAATTACTCTGTTGTAATTAACTTTATAAGATAGACAATATTGATGCAAATTAGTGCTTTTACAATGATAACCTATTCAGGCTCATCCATTCTCCCTATTTTTTGATTACATTTTTTGAGTAATTCGAGGATAACTATTTATAGTTTTCATAAAGATATCCACTAATCCGTTTTTTCCTAAGCAATTTATTCCGTAACAATAATACAAAGAGGTAAACTAATTTCATAATTATAACATGTTTTATGCATTTATTTTATAAATATCTATAGTTTTAAGTAAAATATTCTATAAATTGTTAAACAATATATATTTTTTTTCAAGCTAAATTGACATTTTCCTTGATATAAAAAAAAAAAAAAAACGAAAAATATGCCCAACAAAAAGTTGATCAGTGTTATAATACGAATAAAAGATAATTGAAATATGCCATTAGTTGATATTTATAGGTGACATATATCTGTAATGTATTCATCATATACTATGTCATCATAAATAAAATGGTTCCCCAACTTGTTAAGCTTAAAAGCTTGTTAAAAATCCCTGTAATTATACGCTTTAATATCAAAACATGATAACATACTTTTGAGCATAGCATTGGTATCCTTCAATTCGTAACTTCTATGATATTTATACCTTGTCGTACCATATGTAAATAAGTATGAAAAAGAACAGCTTATTGTAAACCTAGTATTTTTAATGAAACATTAACGTAACACAGTTGGTGCCATAATAAAATGTCTTTCACAACCTCATTTTACAGAATGACGAGAAAAAGGGTGTGTGTGAATTATTAACATTTTGAATTGTTTTAAAATAAAATAAATAGAATAAAAAGAGTGAAAAAGATTAATCTAAAGCGTTCTAAGTTTATGCAATGTTCATATTTTTATACATTGATCAATTATGATATCCTGATAAAAAATGCAAGTACGTAAGATACATAACAAATACATTAAAAAACCTTCGAAAATATAAATATATTTTATATTAATTTAAATATATTATAGTGAAATTAGAAAATTTAAACTTTAAATAACACTTCTCTTGTCATTTATTATAAGACATAATTATAGCAGGATTATTTTGTAATTTCACATCATAACACAGTAATAAAAGACATTATGAAATTTACAAATACTCTATATTCTATAAATTATGATATCATTTAATGTTCTAAGTTTGGATATTTTTAAATGAACTTGAATAACATCTGTATATTTATAATAAGTGTTTTTTAAAAAAATGAAATAAACTATATGAAAAAAGAGTTTTATTTTTAGAAAATAAATTGGCTCTACAGCGCGTTACAATTCATTTCCATTAAAAGAAATATGTGTAACTACCAATTAAAGTGAATTTAAATAAAAATATATATACATGTTAAATGATAAACACCTAAAATACAACAAAAAAGTAATTTAATATTCAATATATTAATTATCTATTACTTACAGTTTTTAATAGATTAAACTGTAAAATCGAAATTTATATAAACTTGTAATCATTCTTATTAATTATATACTCATAAACAATTCCAATATCGATACTAACATAAAATTAAAAAATTATACAACACAAAAAACCTAGTTTCAAGTAATAATCATATTATTCATGCTTTCACCTTTAATATATATGATAGGTAATATATTTTTAAGCATCTAGATTACAAATTGATATGTATATCTAGACACAATTTTTAGGTTTTATTCATCCTTATAGTCTTATTTTACACCAAGATGGTTTTTATATATTACTGGGTAATTATATAAGATTAATGATAGGTAAGCTCTACATGAATAAAAAGTATTTTCTTATGATTTACTTTTTCCTATTTAACATTAGATAAAAATACACTATAAAAATCATTAAGGTGCAATTCATATATCTATTGCTATTTTTTTAACTAGGGAAAAAGCATACAGTTTGTTCTTAGCTTACTCATAACTATTTATGATATGACATCACAATATTCCTTTGTAAAAATGTTATTTCACTGAAATTTTATAAAAAAAACTTATTTTATTTATTTTTTTTTTTTATTTAAAGATCATTTTCAAATAATAACAAAATAATTTTTTTTATAAATAAGACATAATAAACTTCGTTATTGTTTTATATATAATTGTATTAATAATATGAAGGATCATAATATAATAAAATTATAAAAACATTAATTAAAATGTAAAGTAATGATAAAAAATGATAAAGAAATGTTCATGACTTAAAAAATAATTGATTCGAAAATTGTTCTAAATGTTATAGAAAATTTTAATTAATAGCATGACTTAATTCATTTTATATTACCATTCATTTAAAAGCGAGATAACATTAAAAAAATAATTATCCCTAGGCTCAAATTAAAAGAAAGTTTTCCATAAAAGAAAGCATAATTATAAATTAAAATGTAATATTCATAAATTTTCAATTTTAGCACCAGGAAGCAACATTTTATTATAAATTAAATAGAGGTTTAATTATAAATAATCTAGTTATTTTTATTGAATTTTTTAATTATTAAACATTGCATCTAGAAAAAAAAAAAAAAAAAAAAAAAATATTAATTAAACAAAACTAAATTCCTCAGTAAACCCAAATATAATCATTGCCTCTCTATAGATAAAGGAATTTCATTAAAACTAAAAAAATGTTTATAACATGCACCTAGTATTAATATTGTCAACCATTAGTCCTATATATCCAAAGCTCGTGTAAATTATACCTGGACATAACTTTTTTACAGTACCGAATTAATACTATTGTTAAAGTATTTAAAATTATGTCAAGATGTAATTTGTTTTGTTTCATCATTTGTTTTTTAAATATATTAAATTATACATTATTATTTACTTTAATAAGTGATGTAGATAAATTTAAATTTTATTAATCTTTAACTATTTATTCCGTAAAAAATTCAAGAAAGCTTTGCATAGATCTAAAAAATGGCAATTTACACAGAATACATGTATTAAATATATATATATATATTTTTTTTTTTTTTTTTTTTGAGGTATTTTTTTTGTCCAATGTCATTTTTTAATCATATGTAATTTTTATTATTTTTTGTTTAGTTATTATTTTCCCTCCACCCCCAAAAAAAAGAGGAAAAATTCTACGTGAATCATAAACTTAATTGCTCGTCTACATTTTTATACAATTCTTCATAACATTTTGTCCCCTTTATTTTTATTATATATTTCCCTCTAGACAAAATATACATTATTATAAATTCAGAAATGCATTCACGTGTGATAAAATTTATTTTAATATGCATGCTTTAAGCTATTTATATAAAAATTCTTAATTCAAAAAACTTATAAATATAAAATAAATAATTTAGGGAAATATTTTAAGAGTAGAATATTATTTTTAAAATAGAATTTCAACAATATTCGTTGTGCCATACAAATTGGGGGTTTTCCTTTTTGTACAACTTACGAACTGAACATTTTTTTACTAATATAACAAATGGACTAATTTATATTACTTGTAATAGCGTGAACTATATAATTAAATTTTTATTTTTAAATAAACAAGACACTTAGTTATATATAATTACCTTTTAGGGCAAAGATATATATTATATCTTAATGGAACGAATGTTTTGGTGACTCAAATTATATGCCTTCTATAAAACTTTATTGTATAAACAACATAAATGGAAATTAGTTAAAGACGCCTAATATTGTATTAATGTTTATGGTGGCATTGTAATTATAAGATGAAAAAAAATATGATAAATTTTAAAGAGTCATCAGAAAAATGCAGAAAAAGAATATATCAATCAGTATCTTTTAAAAGTGATAAATTATGTTTACAAAATAGTAGCACATGCTTAGGGCCTAGCAAAGGATTGATAAAACATAATAATAAGTGTTCCCAACAAAAACTAATACATAAATTATTTAACGTATCTCTAACTTTCTCCTAGAATAAATGTTTGAAAATGTATGTCAAATCAGGAGTAATATATATGTCCTTTTTGTTGCAATTTACTACTGCAATGACAAATGGGGAAGAAAGTGAAAAACAAGTAAGCGAAGTACTAAAAGGAGTTGCAAGTAATGTATTTAAGGGAATGTCGTGTGCTTGGGATAAATTTGGAGATATTTTGGGGACAATGTGCGGTTACATTTTTATTAAGGAAGAATCATGTAAAGGGCGTAAAATTAAATCATTAGTCTTAGTTTTTCTTTTACTTCTGCTCTTTCAAATAATTTGTTATATATACACTATGGTAAATAACAATTCATTTAAATATATATGGATATTAAATAAGTAAGATATTTTATAGACTACTTTTTAAAAAAAAGTGTAATTATAAAATATATATATTATAAATGTGTGTTCTGTTTTTCATTTTTACATTAGTTATGCAATTCTTTCAAATCATGTTGTAAGAAAAAAAAAAGGGATAAATTATCTACGAATTATTATGACCCACATAATGGAGGACCATATGAACAAATGTACGATGGAGACATGAATAATGGAAGGTATGGTGGAAGCATGCAAGAAACATATCTGTATTCAGGGGAAATGACGTCCCCCCAAAGTCATGAACAATCAGAAAAGAAACAAACTAAAAAGAAAAAATCAAAAAAGAAACAACTTCAAAGTGATGGACCTAAGGATGGAGAAAATGAAACGCAACTTAAGAAAAAAAAAAAAAAAAAAAAAAAAAAAAATACTTCAAAAAAAAAAAAAAATGGAAATGACTTCCCCCCAACGTCCTGACCAATCAGAAAAGACACAAACTAACACGCAACACTCAACATCGCAACACCTTCCAACTCATGGCACTAAGGATGGAGAAACTGACCAGAAACTTAAACAAAAAACAAAAAAAAAAAAATAAAATCCCCCCAAAGTCATGAAATAAAAATAAAAAAAAAAAAAAAAAAAAAAAAAAAAAAAAAAAAAAAAAAAAACTTAAAAGGGAGGGACCAAAGAATGGAAAAAAAAAAACCAAATAAAAAAAAAAAAAAAAAAAAAAAAAAAAAAAAATACTTCAGAAAAAAAAAAAAGTTTAGACGATGGTAGACTTCAGATAGCATACAGTGCAATGTAAAATTAAATAATAATAATACAATTTCATTGTAATATCTCATATAAAATTATTAGCTATTATGTAAAATTTGTTTTATTTCTATTTTTTCTTTTTTTTTTTTTTTTTTGTGTATAAAATAATTTTTTGTTTGTTAAAATATAGTGTTTGAATATGTGTTAAATTTTTCTTTAGAATATTAATATTGACAAAATTTGTTTACTATGAAAGTTTCATTAGAATTATATTCTTATATAACAATTAAATGAATGTTTTATGTTTTATATTATACCATAAGCTATTTTAAAATTACTGTGTTTTTATTTTTATTTGCTTATTTATGTCGAAAAACTAACAAGATATGGTACGCATTGTTAATTTTTATGTATAATTTTCTTTTTACGTAGGAAAAATAAAATACATTTTTTTTTTTTTCAGTTACATTCATGTATTCAAATTTAATACTGTAAAAATACTAAATGTCTACTAAGAATAACCGTTGTTTGCTCCGTAATATAATAAATGATGTAACTAAATTTTTCATCAAAAAATATATAAAAACGAAGTTTTTTGTATTAATAAAAATTATAACAATATGTTAACTAATTACATATTGATCTAAATATTTAAAGACGATTCTAATAAATTAAATTGAGAGCGCGTTCTTAAAATATGTGTAATCCCATTGTTCATTATTTATTATTCTTAAATTAGTCAATAACAATGTACGTGTTATGTTTATATATATATATATATATATATATATATATATATATATATATATATATATACCAATGTACACATCCATAAAAAAATTATTTTAAAATAAATTAACATTAAATCTGCTTCCATTTACTCCTATTCTGCATTTATTCTGTAAATGCAGCACTTCGCAAATTAATGTATATTTTTTTAAAGGATTTAGAAAATAATTTGCATCCCTAGTTGGGTTCCCCAATAATATGTTGAAACGTATTGTTTTGTTTCAATTAAGTTGCAGTAAATACTGTGTAGCCTTTAAATAGCTGTTAATTATTTCTTCATTTGTTATTCTGAAAGTATTTTTTCATAATAAAAAGTAAAAAGTTCATCTAAATAATGAAAAAGGTTAATTCCTGAACCTTTACAACTTAAGACCGTTGCTTTGCATTTTACTAATAATGGACCGTGTGCACAGCTTCCGAATAAATTAAATTAGTGTACGCATAACATTGTTACAGATGAAGTATCATTTAACTTCTTCAATTTGATATTAAAATCTTGCATAAATAATACTATAACCAAAGTTTTAAAATTAATGGAACCATGGCATGTTTTAACATTACCAATTTTAAACTCAGTGGCCCAAAGTGAAAACACAGATGAAGAAGAGCAGAGTTCTATGCAAAACGATAAATATAAGAACGTTTTAGTGTCAATTTTCGCAGGCGGTATTGTAAAAATTCAAACAAAAAATTAAAAGACTTCATATGTGAGGAAGTTATTTACATTATTCATGGTATTCATAACTTAATTTAAAACGATATTAGTTTAACAATTTTCAACTGCCATTTATGCTTTCTTCTTATCATTTTCTATCACTTTTATGGTTTAGTACTACATAAATAAGAAGTGCTATTTAAAAGATCTCACATTATAAAATAGGATTTGTAATTTATTTTTATAATAATTTTAGAATAACAAAATTAACCTCCTTATACATGTGTTATCTCATTCACTTTTATGTTACTGTATCTTATGAATAAATTCATCTCTTAATTGCAGAAAATCTTGAATATAACTCAACATAGTAATGATGTGTCACAAGGATTAGAAAATGGAATGTATATAAAGAGAATCTATTCAGGATAAAATTATGTGGGGAAAATATATGAAGAATCAATACTACAATCACAACTTTACCAAAAATCATTGATGTAACCTCAAACATTGCGTACACGGATGTTTCATGCACTAATGCTAACGCCTCAAGTACATCAACCGTCCATGGTAAATCCACAGTTATATCAAGGAAATCTTCAAGAACCAGCAACTAAGAACACAGAAGTGTAAAAAAAAAAAAAAAAAAGAAAAAAAAAAGAATCATCCAAAAGCTCCTTTAAATCAGAACACATACAATTCTGTAATTGCACATATAAGACATCATGCACTGTAGAAATGACATATAACGGAAATATATGTATAAAAAAGAACTTCAGTTTAATTATATTAATCGAATGTTAACAATTATGTATTGTGTCCTTTTTTTTTTTTTTTTTCAAATAAAATAAATTAATAAACTACCTTTAAAAAGAGTAAATCTTAAATAGCATAAACATTATAATTTACAAGTAATTATTTATACAGTTAAACACACTTATAATACTTTATCAGTTTTTCCTAAATCAATAAAATTATTAAACAACAGATTTTATTAGTTGCTATCCATATAACTATTAATTGCTTATATCTTTTTTTAAAACATGAATACATCCCAAAATTGTGGAACCTCTCTCTCGAGTTATCCAGTTGAAAAAAAAAGTTGTCTATTAGGTGAATATATTAATGAAAACGCAAAAATATCACAAAATTATGTAAATAAGGGTTCTTAAATATATATCACAATAGGTCGTTAAAAAAAACATTTGTAAATAATTAGTATTATTATAAAAAGATTACATATAGAAAAAATAGATAACTTTTGTAGTATTAATAATTAACAGAAAAAAAAATCAAAGAATTATAGAGAATATGGGCCAATTTATAGGTTTATTACTTATATTAACCCAGTTGTCTAATAGATTTATGAATACAGGAAAATTTCTATATGAAGTCGTATAAATAATGCATTTTTTTTTTGTGAAGAAATAGGACACTGAATAATGTGAAAAAAAAAAAAATTATAAAATTAATTGCACCGTTTACATATAAAAGTCCGTAGTTATTTCATGGCATAGAAAACTCATTGGTTTAACTAGTTTATTAAATTAACTAAACAACCGTAATTTTCATTTGTGATATGTGCAGTAATAGAATATATATATAAATTTCTATTATAAAATGTTAATCTGGTGAAAAGAAAAAATATAAAATTTAGCAATACCCTTTTTAATGAAATTAATTAATATATCAAATATTCGTTATATAATATAATAATGATAACCAAAAGGATGTTTTATTAGTGCTACGATGGGATGTAAAGGAAAATATATAAGACAAAATACGTATGCCATGTCATATATATTTGAGTTTGTTAGAAGTTGGCGAACATTTACTTTTTCTAAAGTAATTACTTTCGTATGTTTCGAAGAATTAATTTAAACTAACACATAATATAATTAAAATTTCTTTTTTTTAGATTCCATTTTTTTTAAAATTGTAAAATTTTAAGGAACATATAATTCTATAAACTTATAATTTGTGATACATTTTTAATATAACTAACATGCTACAATAGAAAATGCTCCTTAAATATTATATCATACAATATTATTTTTTGTACTAATTAAAATTTCACATTGGCATTTTTTTAGCGTGTCTAATTACATTTTTAAGCCTAATTTGAAACTAATATAACTACATGTTCTATATGTTTTTAGTTATTCATATTTTGCCTACAAATGTTCAAAGTGTAATATATCACAACACATAATTTCACACTAAACAAATACATAGAGTTTTTAACATTATTTTCGTCACTTCAAATAATTGCCGTTGTATAGGTACACAGTTTTTTCACAAACATAAATTCAAAAAGTGTACTCATTTATAATTTTAGATGACTATAATGATTGTGATTTTATTTGTTTATTAATTGATAAATGATAAATTCAGAACAATTACTAGTTATAATTAAGACTAAATTATAAATGATGATGCTTTTATTACGAATTATATTAAATTTGTTAAGTGTCATATTATAGCAAAGAATGGGTTTATTTTAAGTTCTATTTATTTACTTTTTGTAATTAGGTTTTAAAATATGCGAGTAATGTAAAATCCCATAAACTTAAAAAAATGGTTTTTCAATATTCCTATTTTATATATTTTTTTAACCTATTGAATTTTTTTTCTTTCGATAATAAGCGATTTTCTAATAGTAGCAT
Organism: Plasmodium gonderi; assembly: GCF_002157705.1. Classification (NCBI taxonomy): domain Eukaryota; phylum Apicomplexa; class Aconoidasida; order Haemosporida; family Plasmodiidae; genus Plasmodium; species Plasmodium gonderi. The sequence continues at coordinate 33,638 of NW_021628934.1, forward strand.
GAGTACTGGATGTTTCACATAATCTAATTTATACATTATCTTAAAAAAAAAAAAAACTTATTATACTTAAGAACTAATGTATCATTAAATAAATTCAATAAATAGCTAATATAGCAAAACATTGCCTTATTGTATACTTAATTTATTCAAAAAATGTCTTACCACCTTAGAGGACTCATTTTAAGTGTGCAATTTGCAAAAAGTTCATGTGATACATGGCATTTTTGGAATTCATAAAATTACCTTCATTTGTACCCTTCACTAATTGAAAAATAAGGTCCAATATTTTAAATGGAAATATTTGTTGTGTAAAACTATTGATATATTTTTAACAGCTTATGTTTCACAAAAGGGCCAATACAATGCCTAATTTAATATATATCTTTTTTAATTTTGTTAGAATAATTTGACATTTTGTTTAACCTTTCGTTGCATTTTTAGATAATAACACACGAAATAAATGCATTACCATTTCATCATTTTGCCAATGAGTAAATGATTAGACAAAAGTACAACAAATAGTTGAATTCTTATTTCAACAACATAATAGGTTTTCTAAAATATACATATATATATTAATAATATATGTTGTCTATGTGCATTTTTACTTTTTATTATCATAATACTATTTTATCCCTTTTTCATCATAAAAATGTATTATAAAGGAACGCATTTATGTATGACATGAAGTAAGTAAAATTTTATAACGTAATAACTGTCAACAAAAATAACAAATTGGTACGCGTATGTCTTTTTTTTTAAAATGGTATACACATTTATTTAAACAATAATACTATACATTATTAATTTCTTGTCCATACAGATGTGTAGTGTATATATATATTTCTTTTTTAATGAGATATATTTTATATAAGTTTTTAATATAGATTACTTTTTTTTTCATAATATGTTAATAGTATACTCCTAACTTAAAGGGAAATTATTCTATAAACTTTTTAAAGCTCCGATTTTAACTTTTTCACAAGACAATATTACATTATAATAATTTGTTTAGAAAACTTTGTTATAAACAAATATAGAATATAATTGCAATATTATTCAACCTTCAACTTGCAGGAAATTTCTACAACATTCCCTTTAACAAAATGAGCAGTGTGCTGATTATGTTAATGCATATTATAAAAAAATACTCTTTAGGTCGAAAAAAGAAAAATAAAGGGGTCCATATATAAACACAAATGGACATAAATCCCATAAGAAAAAATTGAAATAAAAATTTTTAATAATATTTAAACATCAAATTTCAATTTCCAATTTTTTAATTCTTAAACAAAAGGTTCCTTTTACGTGAAAATGCAAGACAACAAATTTAAAGAGCCATTTAATGATCATTTATAATTTTAATATGACGTGAAGAAATGTGCTGAGAATTCACAAAAAGTAAGAGGTTTAACTTTTACCAAAATGTACTGTGTCACATAAACAAGTAATTAAATTTATATCTAGCTGTTGATTTTAAATGAATTTTCTTGTCCACCTACACATAAGAAGATTCTTAAAATAAGATCCCCTTACACGTAATTTAAATTACCTTCTAAAGCATTATCATTAGCTTGCAGAAAACAAAACAAAAAAAAAATAAAATATAATAAAACAAGCAAAACTTAATTTCACATCAAACAAAATAAAAAAAATATATATATGCAACAATAAAATAAATATAAAACATTTCAAATATATAACATATTTGGTACACCTTTAAAAAAATCAAATTTATGTAAGGCACATAAAAGTGTGTTTAAAGTCAAAATGGATATTAATAATTTAAGACCACTACAAAGTGATATTTATTTATAACACTCCTAATGAAAACATCTTAAAATAAATTTTTATTATATGTGTTTATAAATCAATAAAAAAATTGTGTAATACAAAAAAAAAAAAAAAAAAAAAAAAAAAAAAATGCGCCTTATACATATAAAACATTTATTAGAAATATTTAGAAGTTAAAAAATAACTACAGTGGCATGTAAGAAATAGTGCAATCTATCTTTATATGGTAATCCTCAATTACGTGAGCTGAACCTTTCCATCATGAATTTCAAAATTATGAATTAACTCTGACACATGAATCCTTAATTATTATAATAAAAATGATTAGAACTATGAAAATACCACTAAATTTTCTCATATATCTATTTTTCACTCTATGTTTTTCGAAGAAAACATATGTTTCATAAATTATCCTCTGCAAAATTTCGCGGAATGTGCTTTTTCATATATATAGAAGCATTGGAATATTACCAAACTTTTCATGGCACCTTTTATTAACATTTACAAAACACACTGATGAAATAACTTATAATATATTCAGGCAAATATAGTGCGTACTTTTTTTTTTTTTTTATCACACATGTAAATATAATATTAAAAACCAATAAATTTTGAAGTTATATTTAATATGTTTAAAAAAAAAAAAAAATACTTTTAAAAAATATTCCGGGTAAAATTCTTTAACCTAAAAAAAAAATGCGTTAATGAAAATAATTAAAAATAAATAGATGATTTTACTTTAAAATTATTTTTTAACACACTATATATAAAATAAATCGCTATTATATTTTATCTTTTTTATTACCAATTTCTTTCGCTTATTATGCATTCCTGAACTAATATTTTTTAGCTAAAAGTATTATCTTCTATTTAAAAATAAATTAAAATTTTAATAGTAATACTGAAGTACATTAATTTTCATAAAGTGAATCTTTGTAAGCAATACACAAAAAAAAAAAAAAAATTAATAAAATGTTTAATGAAGATAAAATGTAAAGAATTTCAACTAGTATCCTATGTTCACAAAATAAAATAATAAAATTTTTATGTAGTTACATCAATAATCCTTTTCGTAAAAAGAATGTGCTGTAGAAAAAATTAATAGGTGCAGAACATATATTACTTATATACCCATTCATAACATATACACAATAAAATTATTACTTTTAAATAAACGTGTAAGTTATTTATAGAATATTGTTGTTGTCACATTGAAATAAATATATATATATTTATACGATAAAAGAGTTATTTTATGATATATATTTTTTTATATTACTTATACATATTTAATATTTTGCATTCTACTATTTTATACAACAACAACAACAACAAAAAAAAAAAAAAAAGAAAAAAGTAAATACTAATATAGAGTGGATAAGCTTCAATATGCTATATATCTCATCCAAAAAAAAAATTTTTATAAAAATTAAAAATTTTATAATAATCTATGGAATATATACACACCCCAGGTCATTCATTGCGCAAATGTGACCCTTTAATTTCTCTCAACTTATATTTTTTTCTTTTGTACTTATACATCCAGAATAAAATGGAAAACCTTTATGAATTGAAGCGGTAATGATAGTTTTGCATTTCTATCTAATTTTTTTCACTAAGCATGTTGTATTCAATACTTGAATATAATATATCAGATAAGAAAGATTATTAAAGCATCCCTTCTTAGATATAATTGCTTAACCATTAACTTATATTACGTAAGCGCATTAACTCTAATGCGCATATTTATATTTACATATATATGTGTATATGAATATACTTTTTCCCCAAAAAATTAAATATGGGGACAATAAAAATAATTTGAGGAAATCTGAACAAGAAATATTACATATTTCGAAACTGTACGTTATAAACATATTTTTTCGAATAATCTAGTAGTGCCTATCATTCATACACAAAGTATACACTGAAGGTTACCTTAACAATAATAAACGAGATGGTTAACGTTTCTACAAATATTAGGAACTCTTCAAAGAGATTCAATACACTGAAGGTACAAAGGTTCCTCTAAATATAAGCAAACATTATTCTATGGTCTATCCTAGATACAGAAATAATATTTAATTATAGAAATAATTTATACACCTTTTAAGAAGTCTTATTGTACTACATACCTAAATGGAAAAAAATTAAGTTTTTCTATAACTTTTTTAGTATTTGAAATTTTTTTTGGACAAGAAATTATAAAAAAAAGTAGAGAAGAAGGGGCTTAGTCATTTTGCTGTGAAATGTAAAACGTGCAACCATAAAGGAGTGACATGATAATTACGATCGGCTATATTAAAAGAAATGTGAAAAATATGCAGAATTCACTCAATAAATTAAAGTTGTAATATTAAGAATTATTTCGCAAATGGATTATTATGCGCTTTATTTTTTTTTATATTTTTTTTTCGACGTAAAACGAGGTTACAAGAAAAATTATTAAAATGATAGCAATATATATAGTTTTAATATTAAATTTTGCCATTGTAATGATTCAGGAAGTAATAAGTGCACAAGTGTCACAAAAACCCGTTACTCCAGGTGAACCAAGTGTACTTCCAGAGGCAAAACAAATATTATCTAAGGCTGTTTTGGCAGGAGATAATGTAGTAGAATCTTTTCGATTAGGAATACTTTGTGAGATTATTAAGGATCCTAACCATGTTCTTTGCGAGAATAAGGAAATAGCCATTTCTCTTGTATTGTTTGTTATTTCGACTGTGATTAGTACCATATATACCATTATTTCTAGAGTAAAGAAACATTTTCTTTAAATAATTGCATATTATATATATATATATATATATATATATATATATATATATATATAAATTTCATGTTTATCTTTAAGAATATTTCTTTTCCATAAACGTATTTTATATATATTATACATTCCATTTTTATTATTATTTTTTTTTTTATTAGATTATTAAGAGCATAAGATCATCTCGTAAGACAAAGAAGCGCTTTAAAAAAAAGAAAAAGAAAAAGGTACATGTACAAAAAGAAGAAGATGAAGAAGAAGACGACGACGACTATGATGATGACGATGATGACGATGATGACGATGATGAATATGATGAAGACGATGATGAATATGATGATGAAGCAGAAGATGATTTTCATGATGGAAGTACGCTTAGGGGAAGGATACTAAAACGATTTAGACCCAATCACCAAATTTATCAGCAGATAATGCAACAAGGATCAATGCTACAACCACAAATGTTACATGTACAAATGCTACAACCGCAAATGTTGCAACCACAAATGCAGCAACCACAAATGCAACAACCACAAATGCTACCATCACAAATGTTACAACCACAAATGCTGCAACCGCAAATATTACAACCACAAATGCTACAACCGCAAATACTACAACCACAAATGCTACAACCGCAAATATTACAACCACAAATTCTACAACCACAAGCAGCGTACCCAGAATGTCATGACAACGAGACAGATAAAAAAAAAAAAAAAGAAAAATTGAAGACATTATTCAAAAATAAACGAACACATACAACTGAAGATACAGTTAACTTAGGATATCAACCAAAGGTACAATAAAAAACCAAATATTGTGAAGTGTATTATTTGTATGTTAGGCATTATGATAGAGAAACTATTGTAAAATATATTCAGAAACAAAAAAAATTAAAACAAAATAAAATATGGGAACGAATACAGATATCAAATAGTGTAAATGAAATATAATATTAGTGAAAAAGTAATATACGTGTAACATTTTAACATCCCTTTAAGTGAAATAATATCATTAATGGTAAAATAATGTTATACATCCCCTGGGTAATAATAAATTGATAATAGAAAAGTAAAACAATTGTCATTTTGAATTAAAAGATAATTCAATACAAAAAAAGTTCCGTATCGATGTGCTCTAGTGAATTAATTCAGAAGCAAGTGATGTTATATGTTCACACATAAATATAAGAATGTAAATAACAAAAAACTTATATGTAGAAAATATTTTTTAATATATGCTATAACAAATGATAATATTAGGAAAGCTAAATGTGCATTATAGACGTTACTAAAATTTTTTTTTTTGCATTTATAAAGATTATAGATAATTATTAGAGAGCGTCGCATGTATGCAGTGTAACTCTTGAGGCCAGAACAAATATAGTTTTCCATTTTGTTATTTTTTTTCTTTGTACAAAAATAATTACATGGTAGACAAGTTATTGGCATAAGCGCTGTATATATAATAGTATAATAAGTAATCTAAAAAAATATATACATACATATATATATAAGCAACTTTATAGAAGATTAATTTATAAAAAAAAAAAAAAAAAAAAAAAGGAAAATCAACATTTGAATAACATATAGCTAATTAATGTGGTATTTTGTATTAAAAAAAAAAAAAAAAAAAAAAAAAAAAATTTAAACATTTTATGCTTATCCATTTTATCAGATTAACAATATAACTATAATAAAAATGTGTAACGTATAGAATAATTCCAGAAAAAAAATTTATAAAATTACACTTATCTGAAAAGAGCCTAGTGTAAAACAAAAATATAAAATATACACAGAAGATATTTAAGAAGAAAGAGATATTATTCAAAGGTTCACTGAGTAACATAATATGTTAAAGTTTGAGAATGAGCTTCTAACGTTCAGGCGATGTGTACGAGAAAATACATGTTTAATGCTTAAGAGAATAATATTACACACGAAGTATTTTTTTGAGGTAAAAGTATTATAATGATATATGACAAAACAGAAATTGTTAACTAACATCATGGAGCACAAAAAGATAAAAAGGCGATTTTACCATATTCTTCATCTTGCTTTTGTTCTGTAAGTGAATCATAAAATATAATTGATAAATTATGACGAAAGTATTACGTAATAATAGTTCTTTATTGTACCTGGAATACACAAATATCTTATAATATCTGTGGATGTAAAAAAATAATGTATAAAAAGCACCTGAACTGTTTTGCCAATTCTTCTTTTCAGAAAATGTTAAAAGCGTTAACATGTATATAAAGCAGAAATTATTAAAGTTCTATAATATTTATTATATTCAAATTTTTACTATTTGAAAATGTATTCATATGTGTATGTATTTGAGTTTGTCTGAAGCTTCAACGAATTTGCCATTGTTATGTAGTCAGCTTAAAATGTTTTGATAACCTAATTCAAGTCTTCATATAAAAAAGCGATTTTTTAGTGACACGATATAAATAGATTTAATCAGAATAACAGACTTTTTAAAAACTTGAATTTTCAGGATTTTTTTTTATTGACAGTTCAAAATAGATTAATGCGCATAAATGTTTGTGACTCTATTATTAACCAAAAAAATAATATGCAAAGAAACACATAATATAACAATGGCGAATTTATTTGTTACAATTTTAAATTACATATCAATTTAACAAGTTACTTTATATTAATTCATAACATTTTTAGTAACCTATATAGTATATTATATTTGGATAAATTGTGTTATGGACTAATATGAAAAAAAAAAAAAAAAAAAAAAAAGATTAAATGAATGATAATGCAGGATTATAAAGACAATCATTATTTGTAATTATTATTTTATTAATTATATCATTGAAACATTTGTAACATTCTTATACGAAATGAAATTTGGAGCACAGAATGCACAAGCCATTTTCACCCCCCAATATATATATATATATATATATATATATATAATACATGTGTGTTTGTATGTTGTTATATCAATATATACATACATATATATATGTTTAAGAATGTTTATATGTTTTTTATCTCTTCATTTATCTTTCAGTAAATTTTATTTTCCAATGCCACATATATTTTTTTGATAAGAAATAATTGTTCAACAAAACATTTAATGAATATTTTTCGGTTTTTTGTGGAATTATTAGGTTCATGAAATTCATTTCCTGTGAACTATTTGACTTAATTTAATTTTTTTAAATTAAAGAAATGAATATTTCACTACACACCATATTACTGAATATATATTAATTAATTCGTTGAAGTAAATATAAGACATTAACTTTTTTTTTTTTTTTTTTTTTTTTTTTTATGTTCCCGTTATAAACATTGTTATTCTTTTATTAAATTATATTAATACCTGTATTTTTTAATGATCGTTACGCAAACTATTTAATGATAGAAAAAGTTATGAGGTTGATCATATTATAAAGATCATCATTGAATTTTTTCTTTTTATACGGACATATCCATCTATAAAGTAATTTTTTTTTTTTAGGGTAAAATTGTTATAGCCAATAACTACGGCTATTGTTCCAAGATAATATAGAATGCTATAATTACTAAATAAATTATATTTTCATTTTCTTTTTAACATCCCTTTTTTTTTTTTTTTTTTTTTTTTTCAACGTAATATAAGAACTTCTGTCTACATTTAAATATTCACATAATGATCTACGCTGGAATATGATATATTTAAAAATTATCTTCTTCTCGTATACATTTAATGGAATAGTACAGTGACACTTCAAAGATCTAATAAATTAGTTTTATTGAAAATATTTTCTCAATTTTAACTTAGTTATTGTAACACATGTCACTGTATTTAATAAAAAATAAAATTTCTCTGAAATGAGTAAGTACATACATTGGACCATTCTATAAAGTATGCCATTGCAATTATAATAGCAATGCATTACTATAATATACATATACAAATATGGACGCAATTTAATTTATTCCGGTATATATATTAAAATTATAAAAATAACACATTAAACATGCTGATGCCACAGTTTAAACCCTAGTCAATAACTTGATATGGTTATTAACTGATTCTAGTAATTAAGAGTTCTTTTTTTAGCACTATTCTATTATGATTACTATTTCCTGTAACCATAATTAATAAAAATATGTTCCTCCTTTTTTATATAATTTTTATCGAACATAATAGTTATCATTTTACTGCTTCATGAACCAATAAATAACAACTTCAACAATCCTTTTAAATAAATTTTTTGATTAACATACACTCTGTATATTTGACTTAACCAATAATATGCATATTTTTACAAATTGTAAAATGATTCTGAAATAATGTAATGCAGATAATTATAACAACATTTTGTCTCAAAGGATTAATTAGATCTAAAATTTTAGTAACTTAATAGATGTAGTTATGCAAAGAAAAAAAAAAAAAAAAAAAAAGGAGCTGATTGCAAAATATATATTGTCTACATGTTAAGCATCATATGATGTGAATAGACTTCTATAACAAAAAATGAGCAAAGTGTGTTTAATTTATTATTTTCATATACTTGTAATATTTTATTACTAGGTATTTTTTTATTTATAATTATTTTTTAATGCTACTGATAGATGACATTTTTGTAAATAAATAATATATTATTTTTTTTTTTTTTTTTCTGTTATATTACATACTAAATTTATGTGTCTTAGATTATGAATAAACATTATTTATAACACAAATTTAATATTTTTAATGACATCTTACCATTGAAGAATCAGTGTAAAAATAATATATTGTTAGCAGTATTATTTCATACATAAATGTGAAAAAGGAATTCCATGAATAAATGATGTTTTTCCAAAATTTTAAGGAAACATGGTCAATATGACAACAAATAAAAAAAAAAAAAAAAAAAAAAAAACAGTTTACACAAAATATTATTATGTATATATTATGTGCTAAAGTCCATCGTTAACTTTCAGAAAATAAAAAAATATGTAAATGAAAAATGATATAAAAATATATATACATACCAATATAAGTTTAAATAAAATATACTAAAAAAATTTATTAAATTACTCAACAAAAGTCTTATTTAAATATACATTATTAAGTTAAAGCATATACAACGAAATTATAATTTTTTGTGTCCTCAAAATAAATGTTATTAAATATTTCTTTACAAATCGCACACACCCGAAATAATAAAAAATACCCCATAATAAAAAAACGAACATATAAGAAAAATTGCATTTTCTAACAAAATGTTATTATTTATGTTACCTTGTATTTTTAAATAAAATTAGTATGTTTATTAAAAAAAAGAAAAAAAAAAAGTGTGATACTTTACACACCAATGTGTTTATGGAATATTATTCAGAAATTAAGAGAATTATTTTAGTCTTTTTTTATATTTATATTTTTTTTTTATTATATTGTGCAGAACACCTATATTAAATGAGAATTTATGATAAACTCTATATGTACGTGTGAAATAACCCTTAATATATCAATCCCTAATTACATCAATAAATAGAAAGTTAAAACCCAATAAATCATCTTATGTAGCTACTTACTATCACTTTATTTTCCAAAAAGAGAGCCTAAAGATTTGGTATATTATATAACCCCATTTGTAATCACACAAACTGTTATACCCCATTAGAATATAAAAGTATTGTAAATCTTTGTACTTTCCTTCTATGATAATCTATTGTAAAAGTAACTCTCATGTAATGGAATTTCTATATTTTTAATAATAACGTTGATATATATTTATTTATTGTATATATGTAAACATAATAAAGAATTGAAAATAGCATAAATTATAATAAATAATTGATATATGTGAAGTTCAAAAAATTGTTAAGGAAAAAGGAATATAAGCACAAAAACATTAGCTGAAGAAAATAAGCAAAAAGAATGTAAATTTCTTAAAATATATAAATTTACATAACATGTGCATAGTTACGTAATTTCTTATTTTATATTTTTTTCTTATCTAAACAAAGTTTAGCTTTGTGCCATTATTTTCATGCACTTGTAACATTAAGATAAATATGTACTAAAAATATATTATAATAAATGAAATTTTAATATGCCATTTACTATCATAAAATTGAAGCATTGCAAAATATATTAAAAAAATTAAACATATAATTTAACGTAAGTAAAATATATAAAAATAATAAATATACAAAAATTCAAGAATTACATATCTCTAAAAAGTAAAGTAAAATAGCTTAGTGTAGATAGAGCGCATAGCAGTTCTTCCCATTAGTAGAATATTCTTTAGTACAAAAAAAATTAGTTACAGCATAAGCCATATTATACTTATCTTATATGAACTTATCATCAAACAAATTTACAACAATATAATTTATGCAGTCAAAGGAACATATACATTTTTCAAACGATGGGAACTGTATTTATTTACAGGGATGTTTTAATATATAATATTTTATCATCCATTTAAATTATTTAATTGTATTTAACAGTGTTTCATTATTTTCACTGTAAAACTGAGAACATGGCAAAATATGGACGAAACATCAATATATTATATAACAAGCCCATAAATTAAACTTTAATTGTAGTAATCTAAAGATTTATAATAACATATTCAATTTATATATATGCATATATGTACAATTCGCAAATCGTTTTGTAAATATGACATGTAAATTACCCACAATTATTAGTGCAAACATTGTTCTTATATACCAAAATACAATGAAGAACCTATATGTCTTCAGGATGTCATAGGTATCATTACCTTTTAATTAAAATGCTTAAATGAAGCTTTATATAATATTTATTTGAATGCAACGATTCTCAGCTAAGAAATGATATACAATCTTGGATATATATATATTTAGCTACCAAGCAATATCACATTCTCTAATTAACATATATGTACATGTATATGTGGGCGAACTTTTATTCAAGAAATTAGTTACAGCAAAACATATATTTCCACAAAACTATATACACCTGAGAAATTACTAGAACATCATTTTAGAATTATTTTTTCATTAAAAAACAGAACTGGATGCCATTCGCATTTGTCCAACGCATTGTGATTTGCTGTAATAATCATAAACGCGATGGTTAGTATTTTCAGTAATAACGGGAACTCTACAAAGGGTACAATTCAATTGAGCATGGAAAAAATATATAATTACGTATATATATTAAAATTATTCTTCAGCATATGAAGGAGGAAATATATGTAACTATTTAAATTATTCTTGTGTATTTTACGAAGCATTATCATTATAAAACACGAGGATGCAAATAAGCTAAAATTTCCCATAATTTTATTAATATTTGAAATTTTATTGGACAAGAAATTACAAAGAATTAAAGTTCCGAGTGTGTTTACGTTTGTGTAAAATATAAAAGGTTTATTCAACATGGAATGCATAATAATATGAAAACATACTAGCTAAAGAAATATGGAAAATATGCAGAACACAAGTAATGAATTAAAAATATGTAATTATCAGTTTGTTCCAGATGGATTATCATCTTACATATTTAATATTTGTTTTAATCCCACTTATAATTAGGTTATGAACAATTTCATTAAAATTATAGTAAGTATACATATAGCTTCAGCATTAAATTTTGTTGTTACAATGTCAGAGGATGAGGGCGTTGTAGAACCTGACACTGAATCCATAGAAAAAGTTAAAACCACCGTGCTTCCGGTGGCAAGATACATACTAGGTCCCATAATCATTCTTGGAGATGAAACAGTCAATGTCCTTCAAAAATATATACTTTGTCCTCTTGTTAAAAATGATAAAACTCATATTCTTTGCGAAAACAAAGAAGTAGCTTTTGCATTCTTATTATTTCTTTTTTCATCTGTTTTTAGTATTATTTATACCATTATTAAAAAGGTGAACAAAAAAAAGTATTAAACAAAATTTTACATTTTATACAAAAAAAAATCATGTTATGTATTATTAAGAAATTGTTGTGAAATATGTGTATTAAGTATACATTTTGTTATTTTTTTTTTCTATTAGATTTATAGAATTTTGAAGGATAGTGATGGGGACAAAAAAAGTTCTAAGAAAAGGAAAAAGAAGAAAAAAAAGAAAAAAAAAGATGACAGTGATGATGAAGAAGAAGAAGAAGAAGAAGACGAAGAAGAAGACGAAGAAGATGAAGCAGAAAAAAAGAGCAAAAAACATAGGTTACAACGACAAAGGCTTAAACAACAATTTTTTAAAAATTTAATGTATCAAACTCCTATGCAATATGCTCAAATGTATCAAACTCCTATGCAATATGCTCAAATGTGTCAAACAACAATGGATTATACTCAAGCATATCAAACGCCAATGGATTATGCTCAAGCATATCAAACGCCAATGGATTATGCTCAAATGTGTCAAACATCAATGTCTTATCCACAAATGTGTCAAACATCAATGCCGTATGCTCAGATGTATTCTCAAATGGGAGTGCAACAAAATGAACAATCTCAAATTGGAATGGTGCAATATGGGCAACCTCAAGTGGATATGTCACAATATGAACAACCACAAATGGGATTACTACAATATGAACAACCTCAAATGGGAGTACTACAATATGAACAACCTCAAATTGGAATGGTGCAATATGGGCAGCCTGAAGTGGATATGTCACAATATGAACAATCACAAATGGGAGTACTACAATATGAACAACCTCAAATTGGAATGGTGCAATATGGGCATCCTGAAGTGGATATGTCACAATATGAACAATCACAAATGGGAGTACTACAATATGAACAACCTCAAATTGGAATGGTGCAATATGGGAAGCCTGATGTGGATATGTCACAATATGGACAATCACAAATGGGAGTACTACAATATGAACAACCCCAAATAAAAGAAGAAATTGATAAAAAAAACAATAAAAAAAAAAGAAAAGAAAAGAAAAATAACATAACAACTAAATCTGATGAGGAAAACGTGAACGATTATTTGTACCATATAGGATATAATCAAAATTCGAACTTGTAAAAAAATAAGAAGTAAATGGTAAATTGAATTACATGGTATTGTATACTAAATACCTGAGTACTGATAGTACACGTAATTTTATTTTTTTTTAAAAAGGAAAAAAAAAATGAGTAAAACAGGAATTAAGTATCTTAATGGAGTTTAAAAGTAATTCAATTAAGCAAAAACTTATTATATATTAGTAACATTTTCGAATTTAAATCTACGAGGTAAAAACATCAATCATAAAAGATCATTTGTTATCCTTTGTATAAACATAAACTACTGGTAACAATATAAAATACACAAAATTATAATTAGAAATTAATTAATTTAGAAATAATTTGTGAAATGATGTGCATTGGTGGTCTAATGAATATAAGGCAATAATTCAAGTATAAAACTGTTAATAAATTATACGTATGAAATTTTTTTCGGGTATATAATTTAACACATAATGTTACTACATTTACAGAATTCGTAATATTAAAAAAAAGAAATTAAATATAGAAATAGTAAATATTCATAATATTTTTGTAGCATGTACAAAATGACTTACAGTGTTATAATAAACATAGGAGATCCTAGACTTATTTTGTCCTTAAAATATAAAGACGGAAGTAGTAAATTGATTCCATCAAATTGTTATATATAAATAGATAATAAATAGTGATACAAATTTCTAAGTGGACTAAAGACATATTAATATAAAATATAACTTAACATATAATTTAATTGATCTATATGTAAGATTCCTATAATTAAAGGAAAATAATATTTAAATAGTTTTCCTAAATTAAGAACATAAATATAATAACACCAATTTATAATACATACAATGATAGAAAAATAAATATATATAAATAATTATAATCAAAAGTAGACCTGAAGAAATGAACAATAATAGGTATGACAATACTTTATGTTAAAAAATATGTGGATATTTCAAATACTCATTATACTATGTAGCATAAATAATTTTATGAATGTGTTATCAAGATTAAAGTAGAATATATTTGGAAATGTATAGGACAAGAAAATAATGTCTACATAAACATTCGAATTTTTGAGAAATAATCAAGTGTTTGACGTTAATTTTAATTGTTACATATTTTGGGAAATTTTAATTTAGACTAATATGTCAAAAGATAACTCAGTTATCATAAAATAACAGAATCGTTCAAACGTTAAATTTTCATTTATTTCAGGGCTTATTAATTTTTCTTTTAAGTACTAGTTTAGTATTTGTGTGTGTTATTTATAACAATGCGTAACATTGTTACTAATCAATGAAATAAAATGGGACAAAATACAAAATAATATGCGAAAGAATTACTTGATATATTATCAAAATATGTATATCAGTAAATCTAGGAATTATTCGATATTGTATAACAATTATAGCATCATAAATTGTGCTCAGATTCAATTTTATTATAACCAAATTTCAGAAATGTACATTGTTATAATGCTTTAAATAAAGATTATCCATTATTACTATTACAAATTTTTTGTTTACAATGAATAGTTTATATAATATATTATTAAAACATTTATAAACTTTTGATGTGTGAAGTAAAAGTAGAAGCACATAAATGTGTTAATACTTTTTTCATTCAAGGGGTTTTTCCGCTTATATATACAATTGAAATAGTGATATATGGCTATATTGAAATTCATATTAAGTATTTTATTTATTCATCTATTTTCCAACAATTTTTTTTTTTATGTGTCCTATTTGTTTCATTCCATAAAAATAAATGTGTAATAAAATTATGAATAAAATATATTATGTTTCTTCAGAATTAAAATGATGCCAAAATATGTTTCCCTTAGGTCAGAAAGTTACACTCTCTTAATAAAATGAAGTATTTATTGATTGATATTTTTGGTGACGTGTTCTGGTAAAAATTTGTTTTATTTATTTATTTATTTATTTATTCATGTATGAATATAAAAATACATATATTAGTATTTTTTTATTTGATACATTTATCCTGTATTCATGGTATAAATGTGTGGCACCTCCCCATTTCATTAATTTATATGAATATTTGTGCAACGTTATAATATTAAACGTTATTTATGTATTTTCTATAAAAAACATTTATGTGAAAATACAATATGGAGCATAATTTTTTTTTTCCCCTCAGTAGTTTGTTTAGTTACTTGTAACGTTGGCTTGTTCTTTCTAATATTATAATAATCATTTTTGTAATTTTTTCATTTATCAGAAACTATAGCTAAAATTTATATTTTTTATATAATTTTCTTTTTTTTTTTTTTTACATTTATATTCTTATACATTGAACAATTCACGTATTAATTTGTACTTACATTGAGACATAGATATAACATTTTTTATGAGTGCATGTTATATTTTAAGCTTTTATTTTTTTGTTTGTACTTATTTATAAAATTGCAAAACTTTAAGAAACGTATAATTCTGTAAAATCATAATAGTTTACGTGTTCTTAATACAATTTATTTGTTATAACATGAGTATTAAATAATGTATTATATTACAAGATGTTATTTAATATAGCAATTTAAATTGAACAGCAACCACTCTGCAAAGTTCCTATTTTAATTTTGAACTATAATTTGAACATTCATAGATTATGTTCTTTACATATTTTTGCTCATGCTATATGGTCTAAAATTGTGTAAGTATAATGTTAAATTCCAAATTATACTGTTTTACATTAATTCGTAAATTTATAGTGTTATTATGACTTATAAATTGACACAACATTCAGATCTATAATACTTTTTTGCTCTAAAGTACCCATGAAAATAATATACACTTTTGTTATTTTATAATTTTAACAAATTATAACAATTATCAATTTACTGTTTTAATGGTTAATATATAACACATTTATAAACTTTTACATTGAATTTTTGGATTGCAGCATATTTTCTATGCTTCAATTTCATAAATAGTATTATTTACTAATTTTTATAAACTGTTATATAACACATAAAAATTATAGTATAAACAATTGTGAATCTGATATGACCTTAAATTGTAAAATAGTTATATATCAATATTTACAAGTGTGTTGAAATTATAAAAAAATTTTCCGTATATTAACAAAATATATATTTCTTTCATATTAAGTACTAAATATATTTATTCTATTTATTTTAAGTGGAAAACATTTCAATAATGTTCAATTTATACAACATAACAGAGATTTTGCACACTTTTGTATATTCATATGTCCTATTAAATATACTAACATTATTAATAACATAGTATATTTTCTCTAACGTTTGTATATTCAAGTAATGTATGCACATTCTTCATAACAAAATAACTTAATGAAAAAAAAAAAGAAAAGTAACAAAATATTACGCTTAAAACTCAGATCACTACGTGTATTCATCATTTTGTCCAAACATAGTTGCAAAAACATTAACTTACGACTCAATGAATTCATGAACATAAAAAATAACAAAATACGATCACAATATGATGCTTCACATATAATGCAGTTACAAATGATAAATGATAATTTGATAACTGTTTTACAACCACTTCAACTGTAAGACTTAATTGTTAAAAATACACATTCTCTATTCGAAATAAAAGATTCTTTGCATTAATCGCTTAACACAAAATTAACACTTTATTATTTTATAATTAAGTATAAACATTACCAAATTACCGATTTGCAGTTCTTAATATGAAGAAATGGTTTTATTTGATGTTTCACTAATATTTCAAAAAAGGTAATAATCTAAAATAATATATTACTGTTTCAGTGATAAACTATCAAGTTCACAATTTAACGAGTTTATCTTATTAATAGTTACACTTTCATTAGTCTAATATTTAAAGGACCTGTGTACTAGCATAACCCTTATGAAGCAAAGAGTTTACTATTTCTTATAAAACGATAGTATTATAACATTTTGATTCCCCCTATAGCAATATTTATAAAAACACTTATTTATATGTTTTAATAAGCATTCGAAAATAGTGATAATTCATTCCAGAAAATCATAAATAATATTATATGTCTGAAATGAGTAAGTGCTTACTACAAAAAAGGTAATGATGTCCTGTATTATTATTCACATACAGGTGTAATATTACTAATAATTCTAATAATATTTTTTATAAAACAAGTCAGACTTCATTTATATATAACTAATAACCATTATTTTATAGTGAAAACACAATTACTTTAAAGATCCTTAATTTAGGAAAAAAAAAATTATTTCATGAAATTTTTAATTTGGGTAAGACTAACTTTTTTTATGAAACATCACTATATCATTTTATTCTTAAAAATAATAAACAAAAAAAAAAATATTATACATAAAATAAGTGCATTCGGTCAAGTATTGGAAATTCATACAATTGTCCAATAAATTATTCAATCAACTAAAATCAAAAGTGGTCAAAATGTGAAAATAATTATTCGTATAAAAAATCATCAAAGCTTTATATAATGCTATGTCCTAATGTTATAACACGAATTATGTAATTTTCATATCATGAACTTATAAAGACATGAATAAATTAACTCATGTAAAATAACCTAACATTAACTTTAAAAAATATGTTTTTCTGTATTGCACACCTTGTCCCTCAAATGTTTCAATGAATTACATAACACTATGTGTTGATAACTAAAATAATAAAATATATATCCATTTTACGATTAATAAAAAATCCAAATTACATAAAATCTGTAAATATAAGTAATTATAATTATTGTTTTTTTTTAATTCAGCAGTTTTCTTAAAGTATATATTCTTTAAAAAAAAAAAAAAAAAAAAAAAAAAAAAAAAGACGTCCATTCGATAAACTAATATCACGAACACATTTAAATTTAAAGACTTGTAATTAAATTTTTAAGTCAAATACGAAAAATTTAACAAAAATACATGTATTTGAAAAATATAATAGTAAAATGTGCACTTATTCAATAAAATATTTTTTTATTAATCAATATTTTAATAAATCAAATTTAAAAAGGAAAATTAAATTTTGTGTGCATTTTTAAGTCAAATATTTTTCGATTAATCAGTTGCCTTGCCTATATTAAATTACATAAACAAAAACATGAACATTCTTTTAAATTAAAAAGGAATAATGTTTTATATAATTTAATAAACTAACTTGTGTGCCTTAAAGTTTATAAAAATGACTCTTTAAAAATGAATACCTTTATTAAAAAATATAAAAATTATATCCATCATTTTTCAACCTAATTTTGCAGAATTACAATTTTGTACAATGCTATTTCAATTAAGTCATAAATTATTAAAATCTCTTTATCAAATGTAAATGAATATTTTATTTTTACCCTTTTCATTTATGTATAAATTAATGGAAATTGTGAAAATGAATAGACCCACACAATATATTTTTTACTATTTCATTTACATGAATAAAACACTATTTCATAAGAGTACACATTTTATGAGTTCATGCAAAATTATATTATTGGATCAAAAATAAGGTGTTGCGATGCCTTTATTGTAAAGATCCATTGTACTTAAATCATCCATAGGAAAACTCATGAATTACCTTGTTTTTATAATAATCTATATTGTATACATAACTATATAATACGTATATATGCATTAATAACCTATAAAAATCGAAACTATGTGTATATATAATAAATAGTTGAAATATGCGAGCTAAATAAAATAAGAAAAACGAATAACTCCAAAAAAAAAAAAAAGGAAACTAATAAAAAAAAAATTATAAATGGCGGAAATAACCTTATTTACATATTTTATAACTCAGTACACATAATAGAAATAATTTGTTAATTTACTTATTTTTCTAATTGATAAAAATGTCACGCTTTCTTCACCGATGATGCGACAGCGTTGTTTCAAATAAATGTTTCTTCTTATATTAAAATAAAATAGCATAAATTTAAGTGAATTCACTTATATTTTAACCAATTTGAAACACTTCAAAATGAGATAAGGAAAATTAAGTATATGTTTATTTGAAATAATAAAGCGCTAATATATAATGTAAAAAATTTAAATACAAATGTAAAAATTAAAAAAAAAAAAGATTAATTTTACACCAAAATTTTCTGTATTTTCTACGAATAACTTATTTCTCTCATGCTAGAAAATGTGCTCATAAAACTTAAAAAGTAGCTACAACTTATTTTGCCACTTAAAAATATGTATGTTGCTCGATAATATAATTTTTTCATTTTACAAATAAATTTTTATATATATAGAATGATGCTATAAATTTTAATAAAAAAATGTACTTTAAATTATATATTTTTTTTTTATATTCTTTTTTTAAATACATTAAATATTTGGAGAATTATTTACTTTCTTGGAGTGTTAATTCTGTATAAATTATACTAAAATTATGTGGCAAAATATATTCCGTGATAAAAATAAATTAATATTTATTTTATGGCATAAGCCTCAATAAATAACATATAAAATATATATATAATACATACGAATGTATTAATTGCAATTTGTATTACCCCAATTAATTCTTTAATTAATGACCATTTTTATTATTGCTCGTTATTAATATTTATACGGAATAAAATGAAATTTCAAAAAATTTCTACAACAGTAAAAATAGCATTACATTTTAATGTAACTTTTTTAATAAAATTGTTGTATTTTTTGTATTAATATAATATGAATATTAAATTCATAAAAACATTATTTATTATACATACGTGTTTATTATTCAGTATATATTACATTTTCACCTAAATATTAATGAACTTATTTAAAGTTATATGTGTGATAATTGTTGCATTATTAGCATGCTTTTTTGCAAAAAAAAATTAATTAAAGAATCATATAAATAGTTTGAAGAAATATATATTGTATGCCCGGAAAATAACTTTTTTACGAAAATATCATTTCTAACCTATTTCTTTGTGCATAGTCCTGTAGTACCCATAATTAATACAGAGCTCTCGCATATTGAGAATTATTTTAATAATAACAAACGCGATGGTTAATACTTCCTTTAATATTAGAAACTCTAAAAAGAGAGTGATCATAATGAAAACACAAGACATTCACTAAGCATATGTGAACATCACTTTGTAATATGTTTTCGTAATGGAAAAAAAATAAATAATTATTTAAAATTTTTTTTGTGTGTGTCACGTAATAATAATTATTAATACTTAAAATACATAAATGGAAAAAGCATAAGCACTTCTACAACTCTGTTAGTACTTGAAATTGTATTGGATCAAAAGATATTAATAATAATAGTTAAGTATATAAGTAATCGTAGGGAAAATGTAAAATTTTGCTTCATGGACCAATACATGATAAAGACAAAGAAATATATTAAAACAATAATGGTAAAAGTACAGAAAATATAAAACATTAAAGAAAAGTATTATCAGAAAAATACTCCAGATGAATCATCCCCTAGCTTCTTTTATTAATCTTTAAATTTTTCGTATCAGAAAGCAATGGAAAACTATTTTAATTCAATAAAAATTTATAAAGTTTTCATACTGCAGATCTCAGTTGCAATGGCACAGGATGGAAAAACAGTGACAATAGATGTTACCAAGTTTACAGAAGCGGTAAATAGTGTTATGTCATCTGCACAGGTTTCACTAAAAAATGCATTTAATACAAGTGATAATTTTTTTCATTTTCTTAATCAAAAAATAATTAAGGCGCTTAAAGGAGATGAAAGTGCTTGGCAAGATCCCAAAATTACCATCCCACTTGCTGTGTTTATTCTTTTCGTGATTTTTGGTGTCTCTTTTATTATCATGTCTAAGGTAAATAAAAACTATATTAAAAGAAAAAAAAATTTCATAAAAATGAATATATATATTTTTTTTTTTTCATGAAAAATTTATATTATATTATATATATATTGTGTATCATCCAATTTTTCCATTTTTATATTATTAGTATCTTTTACGTAAAAAGAAATCTAGTAAACGTAAAAAGCATTTGGAACGAACTTCAAAGTATGACCCTTCAACACAGTCACCAGAAGAAGGAATGGTGGATGAATTGTTTGTACCTCCAGAAGTCTATCGAACTCCAATGTTATGTCCACAAATGTATCAAAATCCAATGTTGTATCCACAAATGGCTCAAACGCAAATGCTACACCCAAACATATCACCATTACAAATGCAGCAATTACAAATGCAACAGTTGCAAATGCAACAATTACAGATGCAACAATTACAAATGCAACAGTCGCAAATGTTACATCCACATATGTCACAATTACAAATGCTACATCTGCAAGAACAAAGTCCTAGTGAATATGAACAAATGCAACATAATCAATATGAACAAGAACAATATGAAAAAGAACGTTGGATACAAGATCAATTGCTACAACAACAGTTGCAACAAGAACAGTATGATGACGAAGAATATGATCAAGAAAATTTGCACGAAGATCATTGGTTGGATGATGATATGAAACAGGAAAAATTGCGACAAGAACAATGGCTACAAGAACAATTGCAAGAAGAGGAAATGCAAGAAAAAGAAAAAAATGAAATAATAAAAAGAAGAGAAATAAAAGAAAAACGTGAAAGCATTGGAGAAAGCCAAGGAAATGAAAAAAGTGACATAAAAGGAAGAATAGAAAGGAAAGAAAAAAGTGAAAGGAATAGCGAAAGTGAAGGGAAAGGAAGAATAAAAAAAGAAAAAAGTGATAGTAATAGCGAAAGTGAAGGGAAAAGGAGAAGAATAAAAAAAGAAAAAAGTGATAGTAATAGCGAAAGTGAAGGGAAAAGGAGAAGAATAAGAAAAGAAAAAAGTGACAGTAATAGCGAATGTGAGGGGAAGAGGAGAAGAATAAAAAAAGAAAAAAGTGACAGTAATAGCGAAAGTGAAGGGAAAGAGAGAAAAGTAAGAAAAAAAAATAGTGACAGTAATAGCGAAAGTGAAGAGAAAGAGAGAAAAGTAAGAAAAAAAAATAGTGACTGTAATAGCGAAAGTGAAGGGAAAGAGAAAAAAGTAAGAAAAGAAAATAGTGATAGTAATGAAGACAGTGAAGGAAAAGAAAAAAGATATAGAAAAGAAAATAGTGATAGTAATGAAGACAGTGAAGGAAAAGAAAAAAGATATAGAAAAGAAAGAAGAGCAAGAAAAAAAAGAAGTGAAAGTATTGAACTAAATGAAAGTATTGAACTAAATGAAAGTAGTGTACGAAATGAAAGCTGTGAGCAAAATGAGAGAAATGAAGATTGTGATACTAATGAAATAAATGGAAGTAGTGAATATAATTTAACGCCAAATGAATATTCCAACATTGAACATACAAGTTCAAACGAGGATATACTTTATCTAGGATATCACCCAACATCCAAATAATATATTATAAGAACCCCCCCCAAAGTTATTATAACACTATTTATGTATTTATGCTAATTTAATGTAAAGGAAATACCATATACATTTTATTAAAATTTAATTAAAAAAATAAAATAAAATAATAATAAAATAAAACAAAATTAAAATAAAACACTGCGAAATTTTACATGAAAACGATAATATTTGATTAACAAGTGATTAACGAGTAATAAATTATTGTCTCTTTAAGTAGGACCATTTTGTTATAGATAAAATTTTATTGTTTTTTTTTCTCCATAAAATTAAAGATAAAACAGTTGGATATGTAAAGTATTAATTCTGATATTTCTTTTATCTAAATTTTTTTAAATTTTGTACAACAGTCCAATTGAAGAAGACGAGGTTTAATTAATGAATGTATGAATGCAAGTATAAGATAACGACAAATAATGGAACTATTTTTTACTTATATTTCTATTTATTCATTTAGAAGGATGTAAAATGTGAAAATATTAAATAATAGTATCAGGTTTAGAAACTTTAGATAATCATTAGGTATATTATATAGTATGTGCAAATATACCTTAAGCAGTACAAAAAGAAAATATGACTGTTGTGCCATTCCCCTAATTGAGTTAATAATTATGTGACGAATTTGCAGTGTTATAGATCAACACAGAAATAGAATACATAGCATATGTCGTAGGTCTATAAAAGGGGTATAAATTGAAAAAAGAAGACAACATTGTTAAATGAATTAAATTAATTATATACGTTGTAAATATAAAATGTGGGGGAAAAAGATTTAAAATATGCATACATGCATACCATACACGCATATAATTCATGTAAATTAATCCCATATATTTAATATCCATTTATAGTGTATAAAAAAGTAATGAGATATAAGTTACTATAATTAAAAGGGGATTTTAGCAAAAAAACAAAGATATGAAATATGGAAATACTAAATTTAATGAAATAATTGAATATTTCAAATGTTCCTTATGTTATATAATATGAATAATATTAATAATGAGTTATTAACATTAGAGTCGAATATACAAAAAATATATAAATATATAGGACAAAATGTATATGCCACCCAATATAAATATTTAAGTTTGTAAATACAAAGGGCGTATTTGCATTTAGTGTGAATATAACAATTTCCAAATATTTCGAAGGTTTTATTGAAACTAATATTCAAAAATATACTTAGTTTATTATAAAATAACAAATTCATTTATTAAAATATTAAATGTTGATTTGTTTTTTCATGAATAGTTTTTCTTTTGATTAGTAAATTTTGGTGTATGTCTATAGTTTACATGTTATCGCATAACACTGTTGCCATTCCATGATATTTGATACAAGGAAATACAAAGCTTTGTACTTACGATATATTTCTCAGTTAATCAGATTATGCATCAAAAAATCCAGAAATTATGTAATATTATAAATGAAAGATAATAGTGTAAATTTATGTGAGAAACGTCAGCTTTATTAGGATAATCAGTTTTCTAGAAGATAACACCTACCTCATTTGAAATAAGTGAAACATATAATTATTCTGGAAAAGATCATTTCCAACTTTTGATCAATAAAATGTTTCATTCAGGAATTTATAATTTTTTTTTACTTGAAAGAAAATGGAATAACATGTACACTAAAAAGTTTTATATACCAATAAAATGTGTTTAATACTGATACATTAACATGTATAGGTACCTTGCAATTTTTATATATAATTTTCCTCTTTAGCTTTTTTTTTTTTTTTTCTTAATATTTGTTCTACATAAGTCATATTTGTTTTATTTGTAAAGAAGAAAAACGAATAAAAAAATTCAATCAATGTAATTATGTTTTTATTTAGTTATTTATGACTAAATTTATTTGCTACGGTGCCACAGTGAAGACGTATGTTTTTTTTTTTTTTTTTTTTTCCCTCACTGTTCTTGCTTAAATGTACAGAACCTTTATGGTCTTATATTTATGTGAATATTTGTAATATATGACTTGAATTTGTATATCTACACGAAGCATTATTTTACATGATAATTTTATAAATACTGTCATTAATTTGTTTTTTTTTTACACATCCTATCATATGTCTTACAGGTTTACCTATTCCAACATTCCCGTACCATTAATTGTTGAAACTTTTCTTATTTAACAAAGTGTGAATATGCATCATCTATGTATTAGTTTTTTTTATTTTTCTTACCGTCTAACATCATCTCATATTTGTAAATATGTAATAACATGCAAGTACGATTAAAAATATAATTGTAAAATTTTTCAATGAAATTTTTTATATTATAAAATTCGTTTTTTTTTTTTTTTTTTTTTTTTTTTTTTAAAGGAACGTAAATGTTTCTTTTCCACTTCCCATACTTGACTCATCAACTTAACCCACGACTAAATGTATAGAATATTTTAAACATCCCAACAATATTCATATTTTTGTTCTTTAAATTAATTGTACCATATTTTTCTACTGAAGAAGGGGTATTAAAAAGCTGTTCTTTATGATATAAAATGTAATTATATATTCAGTGTTCATCATAACATTCAACATGCTTGTTGAAGATCAATAAATTTCCTTAATTCTTTAACTAATGATTTGTAATGTCAATTAAAGTCTCAATAAATTTTAAACAGAATAATGTACATGTTAAGAATTACAGTACGGATTCATGGATAGAGAATTTATTCTAACATCAACCCTAATACCCTTCTCCCCCATGCTTTTTGACAAATGAAATTTTAAATTTTAAAATATAATCAATCGAATAATATTTTTCTACATATTATTCATCTAAAACATTTGCTGTTTTACTGTTAATTTATTGCTTCACTAATCATCACTAAAAAAGGAGAAAAAATTTCCATGTGTTCTTTGTAACCAATGGTTTAATTCTTAAATTTGTGACAAAAGCCCTTTTATATTAATCGGAGAGTTTTATTATAAATGTCTAGTAATTAGGAAATTATATTTACAATACCATCAATAGAAATAATGGTATTTAATATTTTAAACTAATCTGCTTATTTTATTACTGTGATTTGAAGTTACATTGCATTTTCCATAATGAAATTTCATTAATATTGACATAGAATAATTAAGTATACTTTCATTATAAATTTTCTTAAATTATTATTTAACAAACTAATTTAATCATTACTGTATGCTCTACAAAGACGAGTTAAAAAAATGAACGCAGCAAAAATAATACAATTTAAGCTTAGAGAAGATAACATATAAAAGAAAACATTGATTGACATATTTTCTCATTGTAATAAATAATAA
Source organism: Plasmodium gonderi (assembly GCF_002157705.1). Lineage (NCBI taxonomy): Eukaryota > Apicomplexa > Aconoidasida > Haemosporida > Plasmodiidae > Plasmodium > Plasmodium gonderi. The sequence continues at coordinate 59,802 of NW_021628934.1, forward strand.
TGAATTGCAAAAAATAATTACTCATGTTATAAAGTAATTTCAGTCGTAAATATAATCTACATACAAATAACACTCATTTTCTCTGTCTCCATAGATAAAATGAAAACTTAGCTTATAAAAAAAAGTAAAAGATTGTTTATATAATTGTATAGGATTGCCATTAAATGATGAAATTCTATATCACACAATAAGGCAAAGAATGAAAACTGATAAAAGGATAACATTTTAAACGGTTAATGATTTTTTTCAACACGTAATCTTGTCAATTAAAATGTAAACGAACAACACATTTTTCATAGCACATAACAATTACACACAAAATATATAACAATTCCTTTCCCTCCTCAGTAACAATGTAAAACATTATCTTTAAAAGAAACATTTTTACTCAAATAGTATAATATTTTACAGGAACATTTTCAAAACCTCAGTAGTATGTAACATATTGACAATCAATAATGTTTTGTTTCAACAAAATAAATCCTACCCATGAAGTTGTTAATCGCAAATTCATTCATTTTCGATATATCTCTACGTAATTGTAAAGGTACTGAATTCAAATTAGAAATTACATATTCATTATATAATCAGCTTCTTTTTTTTTTTTTTATAATAAAAATGTTAACACAACACATTTCTTTTGAAAATTTAGTCATTTTTTTATCAAAACAATTTTACTTTTTTTTAATCAATAAAAGTATTAGGCAAAAACGTAAAAAAATTAAAATTATTCTAATATATGTAAAAACGAACATACTTAAATAAAAAAAATAAGAAACAGAGATAAATATCGAATATTATAATGATGTTCAATAAAAATCATGTTTAAACATTGTTTTCCAACTAAAATTTAATAGAATACTATAATTTCCTTCTAATTTTATATAATCACTATTTTTAATTTTTTTTTCCCCATAGGATTCAATTACCCATATTGAAAAAGTTCTTAAGATCTATTAAGGAAAGTAACTTACGTACTTAAAATAAAATACCATTGTTTCATGCTTCTATATATATAAGCACTAATATATAGCTAATCTGCTGTAAAAGAAACCATTTAACACATTTTTATTGATATGTTTTTCAAATCATATTACATTTTAGCAATATTTTGTAGTATATAATAATTTTTTTTTAAGTACTACTTCAATTTTGTGAAAATTAACAAAAGATAAAACGTCAAAATGAATACAAATTATTGCATTGTTAATCTTCTAATTTCTTTTTTCAAGAGCACATAAAATGAAAATTATATACATTAGTAGTGTACCTAGCTTCAATATATGTAAAAAATACAACATAAGCAGGTTATACTTTTTTATTCTTTAGAACAAATAATATGCTTTACCCAAGTGCAAATTTATTTGAAAATGGTATTATCTCATTTGAGGAAATATTAAAATTTTATTAAAAATTATCATCATATTTTTACTTTATAAAAATTGTGTATATTTCATGATTATCGCTCTTTATTAATTCATTCTATGCATTTTTTTTTTTTTTTATATAATCCTTTAAACGATAGAGAAAAGTACAAACTGTGAAAAATAATTGAACTCGAATTAGTTGTAAAAACCGACAACAGGAAAAAATTAAATCAGAGAAAAATGAATTGTTCTAAAAAGAACTAAAGTTTATTAAAACAACCTTCTGTATATTTCTAACGATAAACATAATATAATTTAAAATTTTATTCTTTTTTTTCTAATTAAAGAAAATTTCACTTTTACCAACTATTCTTTAATTCGATAAATATTTTATATTTTAAATTAGTTTAATATAGATCTAAATATATTTACAAATTCTTAAAATTGAATATTTTAAAACAGGTTAAGTAAAGTTAAATACAACTTTGGTTTAATTTAAACAATGTTATACTGTGACATATATAAATATTTAATGAATTCCTGGTTTAGAAAAAGCATTTATCCACATATAATAAAATTCCTATAGTCGTAACGAATAACCCTTTTACTCCTAACATAATTTTCTGAGGATTTCAAAACTTGCAAATTAAAGGACCGTGTATTTTTCATACAATACACTAGTTTTAATTATTTAAAAGCACTTTAATATAATTGTTCCTTTTTTAATAGGTAGGTTAGTTATTAGAATAATTTAATAGATAAATACAGATATATAAAATTCATAAAAAAAATAACAAAACAAAGAAGTATCCTTCCTTCTTTATCCCCCTCATTAAAGCACCAAGTTCTAAATTGCCTTTTCATTATTAAAAGAATTATATTCCTATTTAATTTGCTACCCTTTTAGATCACTATTCCATAATGATTAAATGAGCAACACTTGAAATAATCTAAACCATAGTAATGATCTTACCATTTATATGTAGATATAATATTTGCCTAATTTATTTATCAAAGGGGGTTATTTAATTATTATTATTTTTTTGTCACTTTCTTTTGTTTCCTGTAAATTAAAAAAAAATAAAATAAAATAAAAGCGCACGAATTGCAGAATTATCGCTTGTTTTGTATTTTAACCAATTGTTTTCAACAATCACTTGGATTTCATTTACTTTCTCATTTCTCATAAGGAGAATCATAAGTGTACATAGAGCATTACTTTTTTTATAGTACCGATACAAAATAATAAATATATGTGTTCTATTCCCCTTAACCTTTATAAAATTCATTCCTAATTCATTTTTAATCTTCTACTAAACTTTTGAAAAAAATTAATGACAATTAGAAAATGAATATATTTTTTTCATTAATATTAAAATGTAAAAAAAAAAAAATTACGTATTATTAAAAACACTATTTCGTTAATATCTGTTTGGTTAAAACGAATTGTAATCCATCAATGATATGCGCTTTGTAAAGTGGAAGTTACACTGAAAACAACAAATGCAATGACCTATATATATCCACCAGCGTAGTCAATTATGTAATGAAATTAATTCTGAGTGAAAGGAACGCAAAGACATCACCAAATCGGGTGAGAAAGCTACCTTGCTCTTTTTTCTATTAGCAGAAAAGTATCTTACTATTCATTAATTTTATTATCTTTCAAGGGGAGATCTACATATGTTGAAATGTATAAAAAGAATTTCCATCATTGTATTATTCTTTACAATACTATTGGTAAAATAATATGAAGAATAGTAACAAGGAACTAAAAAAGCAATTTCAAAGTTATAAAGAATTTTGTTACAAACAACTATATTATAAGAGTAACATTTTATGCCTAAATAATAAAGGTATATATACAGACATTGCAAAGGTATTAAAAAAATGTAGACATAGCATAGTCAAAAAAAAATTACCATTTAACTTAATAAAATTTTCATCAAAAATCCGTCGTTATAATGATACAACAAATTTATTAATATTAGTAGGAGTATATAATGTTTTTATATTACAATTTACAGTTGCAAATGCAGAGGATTCGGTGTCACGACCTGTACAAGGTGAACAAATGTCTAATGGTACTACAACAGTCAACATTACAAAAGAAGCAGCTAAGGTTGGGTTGATGTCCGGCGTACAAATCGCTCAGATTACAAAATGCATGGTTGAAAGTATTATTGATCTTATTAAATGCTTGATTAATAAAGGTACAAAATTTGATTGCTCAAAAGTAAATAGAATCATTTTACTTTTAGTTGTATTTTTTCTGGTAACAATTATAGCGATATACATTATGTATCCGGTACGTAGACCTTTCATTTCAAAAACTATTCCATGTTATAAAATAAAATCTACAATTTATTACGTAATTTATGTTTTTATTAAAATATTTAAATATTTTATATGTGTCTTACATTTTTTACTTCTATGTTAGCGTACACCATCTAAAAAAGCGAACGTAACATATTACTACAGCTGTCAGGATGCAAATTGTGAATATTATTATCAATATACACAACATGGAGAAGAAATGTGCATAGAAAATATAGATGAACACTCAGTATCATCAATAGACTCAATGGAAGACACGGATTGTAATGCACCAAATCAAAGAGTTAAAAAGGGTGAGAAAGAGAAAAGCGAAGAGAAAAATAAAGAAAAAAAAAATGATAACAATAAGGGTAATAAAAAGGACCAAAAGGAAAAGGACAAAAAAAATTCGTCAAATAAAACTCCTGCACTTCAAAGTAAATGTTCAAAAAATGATAATTTTACTGTGGGATATAATCCAACACCAAAATGAGGTTTATCATAAAATAATAGACAGCCTCAGATTAACTATCTATAAATCACTTTAATCATAAAACAAATGATGTATTATTTTTAATTTTATTCAAAGAAAATATGTAATATTACAATTTATAATGTAAACGTCAAAAAAATGCAAAATATACAAATAAAAAGAAATTTATATAATGAATAATAGACATAAAATAAGAATGCATAATTTTGTGCTTATGTAGCATCGATGAATTAGGATAATTTTAATAATTACACTCCTTTGGTTATATTAAAGACAATAATGTAAAATACTAAATGTCTAATGAACTTTCCACTTAAGTAACCCATAAAAAAGGTGTGTATTATAAAGGAATTAGGTCAAATAAGGAATAGTACAAACAAATTAAATATGTATATACATACATATATATGTATGTAGTATGTATTAGTATTAGAAAATTTTGTGCAAACGTTTAATTTATTAGTGTATGTTAGAGAAAAAAAAAAAAAAAAAAAGAAGAAATGCTTGAAACAAAAATACAGGGAAAATATAAAGGAAAAATTATATATGTGTAAATATATATATATAATTTTCCCTTCACACTCTAAGGACATCAAGGGAGTTGATAACTAGTAAATATGAAGTGGGATGGTAAACAATGTGCAACACAATTATTACGAAGTTGTATATAAACATAATGATAAAACATTCTATTTAATTGGAAATGTGTGTATGATGACGTAATAAAAATTAACAAAAAAATATTTATTGTACAAATCTAATTTATGAAAATACATATGAATAAAAAAAAAAAAAAAGGTTCTTAAATTATTCAGATGTCCAACAAACACGTTATGATTATATATCCATGTGTTCAGATTTGCGAACATTCTACACCTACATGATTTATCAATTTTAATTATATAACTATGACGATAATACAACCAAAATAAATTCAAAATATCAAGAATAAAATTAAAGGGCATCCAAATGTTTTGATTTATAGAAGTATATATTTTCCCCTAATTTTATGAAATTTCTACAACTAGGTATACATTTTGGTACACAAAATTTGATGATCGAATTTACAAAGAGGAATGTAAAATATATAAAGTAATTATAAACACATTGTGGAACTATTAAAGATAGAATATCAGAATCTCATATTAAATTTTATATGTAATGAAATTATTAACAATGTCCCTGGATTCAAGTCTTACTTGTGTACGTTGAAGGATGATTTAATGTATTTTCAATGCTTTGGGTAGAATAAAAAATATATGGATTGAATTCTTACAAAATTGTAAAAGCAATTGGGAAAGCATATATTCCACATGTTATTCTTAAGTTACGGAAAGATAAGAAATGTTACACAATAAATATATTATGAAAGATAATTATATGTATATTTCATATAATATACATGGATGATGATTGTCAGTACGAATTTCTTATTGTTTATAGGAATAGCATAAATTGATATATATAGCGAGCTTATATTTATAAATAATATCTCAATTTGGTAACTGTATTGAAGTTCATAACAGGGCATCAAAAGTTAGTAAATATTTATTAAGTGAAAAGTTGAAGTTTTGTGAAATTTTCTTTAATTCAATAAATACTGTTTAAATATGTATGAATTCTTATGAATGTTCTAAATGTAGAAGAAGAAAAAAAAAAAAAAAAGGTTAATTGTTTTGTTCAATTTTCTAACAATTCTCAGAGGAAATATGTTGAAGAATTCACATAAATATAGAACAATTTTTTTTTCTTATTTTATTAGGACAATTTAATAATCACTTTTATTAAAACAACACATGGTTTAAGCAAATGCAAATTATAAATCATTCACTATCCTTTAGCGTGGATTATTATTCCACTTCAGTTACATTTTCCTTGCTTAAAAGAATAACATGAATTGCAGAATAATATTGTTTACTATTTGGCTGCGTTGTTGAGAATTATCTCATATTCTTTATCTCTGCAATAAAGAGGTAGAAGACATGATGAAAAAAATTCACTAAAGAGTAATATATAGTACTATATTTGACAAATTCCGGGTTCTATGTCTTGGTATAACATTATATCTATTTGGAACTACGTTGACATATATAGAAGAAATAAAAAGATGCAGTTATAGTTATTCTTTCATAAAAGTGATTAATAAAAAAAATTTGCTTCAAGTTCATTTTTTTGTATGAAATAAAAATTGGAGTGAATAATGTATTCATTTGAAATGTTTCTTCTACAAAAAAATTCCATATAAATGTGCAATTGCTTGTTATTTTATATTTGAAACGTGTTACATATCCATACCCTTACATATCAACCGATTAATTTTATTTTTTTATTGTTTTTTTTGTTATTTTTTTAATATCTCAATCCGAGTTTCCTACCACACCAACGCAATATGTTTTGCAATTTGTTTATGTATACCTCTGCTTTTTTTTTTTTTTTTTTGTTCTACATTATGGACTACTTAAACATACCTTCTAAATATTTTAAATATGTTTAATCCATTCCACAGTATAAATACTGCTAAATTTATGCATTAGGAAATTCTTCATTTGTATGCGAACAAAAGCAGATAAAAACTTATTTTAACATTAAATCAAATGTAATGTGTGGAAAAAATAAACACATAAAATTATCAAGTTGTCAGCGAGAAAAATGAAGAAACTCATAAAAAAACTACATGTATATGGTCTCAAAGCATAAGTCTTTATAACAACGTTTTTTTTTTTTTTTCACAGTCATTTGTATTATTTACAATATATATAAAAATATGCAATTTATTTTACTACGATTTAGTAGGATTTGAATACTTCCCAATGTATTAAAGTACATAAGCATCACTACTTTAATCGCAAACAAGATCGAAACTTTATCTATTTTGATCAGTTAACTTCTCAAATATGCGTGATAATGCATATCCTGTTACATAGTTTCAACTTATGGACAAATTCGTTACAAAATTCTTAGTCATAAAAATGATAACTAATTTCTGTATTCATTTTGTTACACTTTGTTTTGTCTCACTTCTAGTTTCATCCATAGAATACATAATAAAAAAAGAAATAACTATGTGCAAATAGTTAAGTTCCCATTATAAATAAATTTTATATGTACGTTTGACAAGTAGTAAGAGTCTATATTATCTCAATTAAAATTAAAATTCTTTCCATAAAATTTTGCACATACATATAATTGAGCAAAAATTAATGGTCATCTTACCTTACATTTCATGAAAGCTATATGCATATATTAATAGAACATTTTTTACACTTCTTTTCTGTACACTTTTGTTCTTTACCTTTTTTCTCTGCTATTTTTTCTCAATTTTATTCATGTTTCATTTTATCTGCATTTCTATAACCCCTATTTTTGAACCATGTATATTTAACGCTTATTTCCTAAAATAAGACATATTCATGTGGATATATTCGTGGAGGAAAAATAATAAAATGAATGTAGCAAAGGAGTTGACGTCACATAACGTTAACAACAAGTGTCAACCAATTCTTGCGTTTTAAAATAAATAATGATCGAATTTAAATTTTCGTTTGTTTTTAATATATAATTATAGTATATTAAAACACGCTGTAATTATGATACATTTTATGTAGTGTGTATACTTTCATCCCAAATTAAATTTTTATTGTGTGATGAAAACTTGCATTTTTTTTTTTTTTTTTTTTTTTTTTTCTGATAATTTGATCTCTAGTAAATAAAAAAGTACTTGCTTCAAAGTGGCAATATACTTGTAATTGTGTTAAATATCTTTTTTTATAATGAAAGCAATTTCTTAATTTGTGCATTAAAAATGAAACATTTGTTCTTAAGAAACCTTTTTACATTCAAAAACGAAAAGCTTATGCACTTGAATTCATTGTAAAGGGGCTAAAAAGGACTAGGAATATTTTATATCTTTTATTCAATATATATTCTACCTTTCTTATAAGCCAAACGGGAAATGACAATCTTAAACGCTTAAATAGTAAAATACATTTAGGAACACTTGATTTATCCGTGGAAAATAACAAAATTGTTATGCACACCTAACTATAAAATAGTGTAAATGTAGTGAGGATAAAGTTCTAATAAGTTACCTTATACTCAAAATAAATTATAAATAATAATTAATAAAATATACTATAAACTAATCTTTAACGTGAAATATATATATATATATAAAAAAAAAAAAAAAAAAAAAAAAGGGATTCTCAAAAAAAATATTAAAAAAATATATGCAAAGTATGTATAATTAAAATAATATATATTCTTAAAATCAATATGTGGGGAAAATAAACTTTAACATTTTTCTTTTGCGATTTTAATCTACAATATAGGTACTCAAATAACATTGTCTTTTTCGCAAAAAAAAAAAAATATGTTAACCTAGATCAGTTGAATATTTTTTAAAACGCTGAATTCATCATATCGTTTGCCCTTTTACACGAATTGTTAGTATACATAATATCAGTATACCTCATCATACTCATTCATATTCTAATTAATTCATTATCGAACTATTCTGTATGTTTAATTTTTTGTTCTCTTATCTGACACGTGTTCATTTTGTCTTAAAAAAAATTGAACTTTATTGTAATTATCACTGTAAATTATCCATTACAATAAAATATCTTTTCTTGTTTTCTTTCCTTATTGAAGGAATTTCTTCAATTTTTTATTCCACATTATGGAGAAGCTCATTTATTATGAACTCCAATGTGTTTTAACCAATTTTTGTCTGTTTATTAGTACTAATAGCGTCATTATTTTATTATATCATTAAACCTGAAGTGAAAATGCATCCTATTCCATATAAAGAAAAGCATGTGCATTTTTTTGTATTTTCCATTTTATGCTACATAAATAACATATATTTTTTTCCAAAAATAAAGACATATAATCACATGTTAAAAAATTAATTCTTTATTGCCATGTCTGTTGTTAGGATTATTTTGTAATGGTATGATGTTCTTTCTCTTTTATCGTTGTGTGAATTGATAACATTAATTCTTTAAAAATATGTGTATTTCTAAAAAAAACTCTTTAAATAAAGAATATTTTTGTTAAAATATTTTCTTCATTTCATTTTTTTACATGATTGAGTACTCCCAAAAAAAAAAAAAAAAAAAATATTGATCTCCATTTATTAGTGGTTTATTTTTTTACCGCTTATTTGTTCTGTGGAAATTTTTTTTTATTAATTTGCAAAATGATATATATATGCGTTAAACATGTATACATTTTTACTGAAGACAATTATGTGTTCATTGTACATGTATTTCCCAATATCCAAATGATAGAGTTTGTTCATTTTTAATAAAATGACAAGGTATTATTTTTTCAGGAGGCTTTTTTTTTTTTCTCTTATGCCACTTATGGAATACTCATAATTGAGGAAAATGATTTTTCAAAGCAAAATCACAAAAAACATGTTGTACATAAAGATTAAATCGTAAATAAAAAGAAAATTACTATTTTTAAAAAATTGTAATTTATTTAAATTAATTCATGTATTCATAAAATATTTTTCTTTTGTTCTGTTCTGTTTTGCTTTGTGTTGTTTTTTTCAGCTAATATCAGTTGTGTTGCGTGAAATATGAAAAACCTTCTATAGCTAAAACTAGTAGGAGGAAAAACGTGCATCTGAAAAAATATTCTGCATTCATCAAAAATAAGAACCACTATAAAGCATACAGACACATATACATATACACGTATATGACGAAAGAGCAACCAAAGAAATAAAAAAAAGGTTTTTATTTTTAGTATTTGTCTATTTCACATTACGTTCACAGATGTGTTTTAAAAAAATGTTGTGCTTAAAAATTCTCGACTTCAACATTGCAAGTAAATGAAGTGACTTAAAATCCAGAATATGCTCTTGGATATAAATTTTTATTAACACTTAATAGAGAAAAAAACTTTTTGTTAAAAGGTTTATTTATAAAAATGACGAACAACCTTTATTTAATCAACATCACTAATATTCTTGTGAAAATAGTGTTATTTATTTTTTTTTTTTTTTTCATTTTTATAAATACGTTCATTAAACCTTTAAAACAATTGAAAAAACTATATATATACCCTTATATCTTCAAAGAACTAATTTTATGTTTCCTAATTGCACAAAATACATACATTCTATTTCCTTGTTATAACATTGCGTATTTTAAAAAGAAACTTCTTGTTAAATCTGTCCTTGTGTATTGACAAAAGAGATTTTATTATATTCTGTTAATTATTTGTCTAGTTAACACCAAGAATCCTTGGAAATATATATCTCCATATTTTAAAAAGTCATTAAAAAGATTAAAATTATCCCATGAGCATTATTACTTCATAAATTCATCAAAAAGATATGTAAAATATATATACGTTCATATAATTACAAATATTAGCACAATTAAAAACCTATAACGAACCTTTTTTTTTTTTCCAACAGGTACAAATTATGTTTTATTTGCTTCACAAGTCAAGAATAATATTTTGAAACGAAAGGGTAACAGTTTTATCCCTTGCAAATAAAAGTTGTCCAGCATTTATGTTTTACCATTTAGTTTCACATACTTTTAAGTTCACATTCCCAGATCTTAATTATATATACATGCATTACTTCATAATTATAGAAACATTTTTTGTTCATGCTATATTCAAATATATACAGAAAAAAAAATTATAAAAAAGAAGCAAAAATTACACTTACTTAAAATGAATGAGAAGGAGTTCATTAATCTTACAACAACTACAAGAACATTACTGAATGACACAGACATTCAAGACACAAATGAGGATCAAACAAATACTTTGAAAACGTATTACATTATACTTTCCGTTTGTATTTTTCTTTACGTGTTCTTATTATGCTCATCCATAGTGATAGTTAAAATTGTAAGAAAAGCTTACACTCAATAACTACATTTATTTAAAACATCTTCTTTTTTTTATCCAATAATTTATTCATAATAAATTTTTTTTTCTTCTTTTTCACATAAAAGATATATAATGGTATTAATCAACAAAATCCTGATAATGTATCTCAAGATTCTGGTTATAATAGTGATAGTAATTCTTAAAGGACAACAACATAAATGTAGAAGTATAGACAAGGAATACATAAGCATCAAAGAATAAATCATAAGAGAAAGAATGCAAAGATAGGAATCTCCCTTTAAATTATCTAAAAGTAATCTAGTTTATGCGTATCAAGTGTGCATATTTAGCATATATTAATTTTGTAATATAGAACTATTCAAAATTAAATATAAGAATTCTACACTATTTTGTTCCATCTCATTTCATTTTTTATTTTTTTTTTTTCGTCACATGTTTTAAAATATATATTATTCTGATCATGGAAAAGGTACTCCCTTTCAAAATAGACATTGTCTTATATTTATTTATTTTATGCATATATCAAATTAGGAATATATCTAAATGTATTATTTTCCTGTACAGTCTTATTTTCAACTTCTTGACAGCAGTTTTGGCTAAAATAGTGTGTACTTTGTTGTAGGTATAATTTTTTCCTTTTCACAAATTAAATAGACGACCCCCTCAAGGAATATGTGGATATTATCAGAAAAAAAAAAAAAATACAAAAATATATATATATATCCAGCTGAATAAAAAAATGCACATTTGATTTCGAGTTGCTCAGTGAAAATTATATTTACTTGCTTACTTTTTTTTTTTCTTTTTTTTTTTTTTTTTGAAATATGAACCACATAGAAAGTAATTTTTACATGCACCTTTTTCATTCTGCTCGTACCAAGGGTTACATAAATGTATAATATTTTCCTACAAATATAGTAATATTTTTAATTCATTTTGTTTGTTAATTTTTTTCATGCTTTTTTTTACCACTATATTAAAACTGTGTACAATAAATTACGATATAGAACGGTAATTTAGGTATGTTATAATTCACTGTATTTATACTGAATTTTTGTCACAAACTCTGGACAGTCCGTAATGACACATACATTTTTATAGTATTTCCGCCTTTTTATTGCATAAATTAACATTCGTAAGCCAAACGATTTCAGTTTTTGATCTAATTAAGTTATCATACCCTTAACTTTTAATATGAACATTGTCCTTTATATTTTTATACAAAAATATCTGTAGGACGAAGAATCATATATTAATTTTTTGGATGTGATAAAAATATTGTCCTATTGAATTTGATTTTTCATGCCATTTTATACCAAATAGGTAAAGTTTAAAAAAAAACTGTCTACATTTAAAAATAGAAAAAAAAATTAAAAATCAATCATTTTCATAGTGACACAGTTCAAATAGGATATATCATTCGATAATAGATAAAATAACATGGGGAAAAAAATATTTAAATGCTTTTCTCATGCAGTTATATAATAATAATTATTTATTTATCTGTTTAATCACACTGTATATTTTGTTTTTATCTTCATTTCTGATGCCCAATATCCCCTTTAAATAGCAATTTTGTAACCCTATTTTAGCTAACAATATATATTAAAACATGGTCACCATGATATGTTTGTATTTTTCCTTTAATTTGCTTACCATTTGAAAGTGTCACTATGCGCATTACAGGTGTTTGTAACGAAGGTTTATTCTCTCCAAACAATGATTACACTCATTTTAGTTTACTCATTTTTGTCTAATTCATGTGTGCCAAAAATAAGACTGAACATCATTTTGCAGATCTTCATTTTATTCACATGTGCCATTTTACCATAAAAAAATGAGCTACATTGACGTACCGGTTTTTAATATTTCCCGATAAATATACAGTGTTAAAATATTTCACATTTGTAATATATATTTTTATTTATTTATTTTTTCTTATATGCCAAATAACAAAAATGTGTATTTTCATCCTTGTAGCATATCCTTTTATTTCTCCTAACTTATAAATTTACGACTGCCTCTCCGATTTTCTCGTTCTTTTAATGTGTCGTATTTTAAAATGTTCAAAATTTAACAAAGTTTATTTTTCTTTATACATTAAAATTTTTTAAGCAAAATAAAAATGATGTTTGAGCCAATGTTATACACGTTTTAAAATTACATATTTATAAAATATATACACGAGCTAACTACTTCCCAATACGTTTTTATAATTTTCCTATTCCCCCTTTTAAATGATAGATTTTTTTTTTTTCTCATCTATCGATTGCTTTGGCCCACTGGAATATGTGGAACTTTTTCAAGGAACTTAACGAATTTTAATTTTTTATTCAAGTTGTAATTTGTCTATTAAGCTATGAAATACTACATTCTTTTTCTCTTTCAATAGATTAATAAAACATGAAAGAATCTTAATGTTGAAAGAACAACGATATACCTTCTTCCTTTGGAATGATTTTATAAGTCACCCATTAGTGATCGTATATTTAACTCTACACGTTTCGCGAAATAACAATAACATGCCACCGACGTTATGTCGATTAAGCCTCAAAACAGAAAGTAACTTTTGCATTGATATTATTGGGGACTTGTTGTTGCCATATTAATTTCAATCAATCTTATGGTGTAAGCCCCAATTTTTATTTTATGCTATAAACTTCATAATGCAAAGGGGAAATCAGGGGAACAAAGGTAAAATATATAAGATACACACATGTTGATCCATTCTTAAAAGGTACAATAAATTTTCTTTAACCTTTACGTAAAATAACAACTATGTAGTAACAGGGTCTGGTGGAGATATATTTTTTCGTGCAGAATTATATTGCACAATCCAACCCTTCAGCTAAAACTTTGTTACATATGACTTATTTTGTATTTTTCAAAAAAAATTAACCTTTTATTTATATGCACAATAAAAAGTTTTTCCGTTTTACACAATTTAAATGAAAGTTATTCTACTTTTTTTTTTTTTCTTTTTTTTTTTTGTCCATATTTTAAAAAATAAATATAAATGAAAAAAAAAAAAAAAAAGGTGAAACAAAAACGTTTTATGTAAATTTAAACGATATATTTAAATTACTCCATAGGTTTAATCTTTAACAAATTAATGAAAATTCCGTTCCTTAATTCCTTAAAATACTTGTACATTAAATGCAATTTCCCAATTGGTCCCTCTTACATTTAAATATATAAAACCTATGCGATGTGTCTCTGTTTTTTTTCCTTTTATACAAATCTAACCGAAAAGTGAAAATCCTAAGTCATCTTCTTCTTCCTCCTCTTCTACTTTCTCTTCTTTTTTAGATTCTTTCTTATCATCACTTGGTTTATCGGCTGCCGCTTGTGCAGTTGCAGCAGGTGCTCCTCCACCAACACTTAAGTTGCTTAATAAGCTCCTAAAAATTAAAAGTGGAATAAATCATTGTTACTCACGTGCGAAAATAAAATAAACTTGAATTCAACTCATACACATGTAGTGTATAGCATCTTATGTATGCATATTCCTTTTTTTTGATGCCTTTATATTGGATGCATAATAACAAAGTTTCGCTTAAATTATGCATATGTGCACATGTGCAGTGTCATGAGTGGAGATTAACACAAAGACAACATGTGACCTAATAAAACATATACGAAACGTTTTGCGTGATTGGAAAATGGCACAAAAGTTCGTGTACATGGAATTTAAGTTGCCACAAACATATATGCCTTTATACACAAGTTGGTGCATGTATATATGTGCAATGCTCATTCACGTATACTCTTATTTTATTTTAATTTTATTTCGTTTTTTACTCAATATCCTTTCCCTTTAAAGCTTTCTCAAAAAGCATTGGTAAGTACGGCAACACTGTGTTATTTGACTTTTTTATTAGCTTCAGAATATTTTCACTCGTAATACTCATCTTCTCTTCGTGTAATATTAAAGCTGCGTAGGTACATAAAAGTTCCTGCTTTTCGCATTCTGCTAATTCTGACACTGGAACTGCTGCCATTTTGCTGTAATGTTAATTATTGTTTATGTTGCGAAGTGTTACGAAAAATTTGAAGAATGTATATTATCTGAATATAAAATAAAGTTACTTTCTCTATTCTTGCAAAAATGTATTTTTTTTTTTTGTTTGCACAATTTTCTTAACTTTTAATGCGATACGCAGAAAAGAAAAAATTTTATTTTATATACAATTTTGGGGAAAAATTTTATATTAAGGAATAGTTTAAAAAACAATAAAATATTTTTAATTAAGTAATTTTCATGTAAAAAGGGAGGATCCCCGAAAATTGGCAAAAAATGTTATATGAAGGTTGGTATATAAATAATTACAAAAAAAAAAAAAGAAAAAAAAAAAAAAAAGCAAACACTTCCATGCCATATTTTTCATCATATAATATATTGCAAAAATGCACTAGTATATCAAAGAGGTCATTATTCAATTTCAATGCAACATTATTTTGCTCCTAGATATGCTTATGCAATTCTTGCCTTTAAACCACGTGCACGTTTTTATATATGTAACACGCGTAATACTACATTTTAGCTATGATTCTTAATTTTTAATGCAACAATTTTTCGTATTTCGATTATCACCCAAAAATGTGAGTGTAAATAACAAAAATCATGCGTATTAAACCATATTTTACCAACATTTTTCTATTTTTTTATGGGATTTTTTTTCCTTCATAACAAAAAAAAAAAAAAAAAAAATATACCTCTTTGAGATAATTTTTCTTTAACAGTTGTTATTCATGAAATAAAGGGGTATTTATATTTATATACAAAATAACTGAATTTGATCATGTATAGTGTTATTCACATAATCCATTACATGCTTTGCAAGCAATAAAATAGGCACACAAAACATTAAAATAAACATGATAAAACGGCAAAATAAAACCCCACGTAAAATATGTGATGTGTTGTAGTATAATGCACATATCCACTTCTAGGAGTAAGATAATGTTGTAACAAAGTATAGAAGAATTTTACATTTTTACACGCAGCCCTAAGTGCAGCAATGCAAAACATTAACAATTTTAAAGTAAAACATGATTAATCATTACACTTTTTTTCATCAACATTACATGTATTACAAATGGTGTTAAAAATATATACCTATAAACATATTTAAAGAAATGCGCAAAAAGGAGGTAGGGCCTCAAAGAATTGACTCTTTTTAATTCACGCATATAGATTATAACAAATGTTTGAAGATACTTTTTTTTTAAATAATTCTGACCCATTTATTTTAAAAAAAAAATGTAAAAATAAGAACAATTTTACGTATACGCTCTTCCTGCTGCATACCCCTAACCAATATGAAAAATACCATTATTGTAGTATTATTATCAAAATTTAAGTTCCATAATTGAGAAATTACACGGACAACAGAAGTGTGGTTATGAAGGGGAATGTACACTGATAACATATGGTTAAACATTTAAATAGGCACCACAACATGGTGCAATTAAATCCATTTAATCTTTTTCCATAATTTTTAAATGTAAATGGAAAATGTTTGTCAACATGTTTTTTATAACTTTACAAAAAACATGCCTTAAAAGTATAAAAGCAAAAATGCATTGTAACATTATCAAGGTAAAAGGAAAAGGCATTTCCTTTAGCTACTATTATACACAGCTAAATGGGAAGAACTAAACGAAAAAAAAAAAAAAAAAAAAAATTATATAAATTTTTTTCTTCCCATTATTCCATCCCCCTTACAATCGAAAACTTACGAACTGAAGTACATGAACATTACAAAAAAAAAAGAAAAAAGAAAAAAAGACATCCTGAAAAGACTACCCTTTCTACATTTTCCCTCTTTAAAAGCATTCGAATAAAATTGTAGAAAAAAATTACATTGTACATAAAAAAGTGCAAACTGTGTCTATGAGGATGAGCATTATTCTACAAAAAATAAATGTTCCTCAATAATCTGTGATTGCATAGACCCTCATTATTTTGTTATATTTTTAAGCAATATGCAGTAAAATAAGTAATATAAAAGCAAATTACACTATTTAGGTTCATAAAATTGGGAAGCGGTAAAATTTATTATTATCCCCATATTCCATCCATATTAATTATGCTTCTGTTTTATCGATTTTTTCTCATTATGAAATTTTGAAAGTATATCTTTTCATAAATGACATCCTTGCATATACTCGAACATGATTTTGTATCATGGTTTTTATAATAACAAGCGTATGAAAAAATATCCATCATTATATTTGAAGGTATAATAGATTAAGTGTAACAAACGAAAGCATTTATTTTATGTTATTAACTAGTTAGAAACGCGTTAATAACATTTGTTATTCTAAATGTTTATGCCTGATGATTCTATTTTTTGCTTTACCATTTTATTCATTTAAAGCTTGCGTCACCAAATGGGGACTCTAATATTTTACTCCTATGCATGAGCTTACACTGTTAACACAGAGTAATAAAACAAACGGACCATGCCAAAACTAAATAAACACATGATAAATACATATTCAACGTAAACAAATAGTATGTATTTTAAAAAGGTACTATTAAAAGTTCACGCTGTATATTTGTAAATTCGCTTTTCTTCTTTGTTTGCGTTTTTCTCAAAATAAGTTGTAGAGTGAAAATATATTATCGGAACTTCTAATAAATGCCATGGAAACAAATGAATCTCTAAGAAAAAAATTTTTAGCCTTCATCTTAACCAACGTTAACATGAGAAATTCAGCAATGAGAAAGGTGAGCATAAAATAATATATATATTCATTTATCAATGTAGCTCACTGAATGATGTATTTGTTATTCTACTGGGATATATAGGCAATATACTACAGCATGAATTCTTTCTTTTCGTGTATCACATAGGAGTGCAAAAATGGAAAGGGGGAAAAACATATTAATTTATTTAAAAAAAAAAAAAAAAAAAACATAATAAATGAGAAAATAACAACATTATAGCGTCAATAGTCTAACGGCCATGATACCTGCCTTCCAAGCAGGTGACCCGGGTTCGACTCCCGGTTGACGCAAATGAAGAAGTACCTTTCAAAATTTTACGTTTTTTTTAATAACTTTCTTGCAATTTATTTTTTACCCTTTCTCATTACAGGATTTTTTTTTTAATTTTTGTTTTCTCTACCTTTAGGGAATAGCATTTTTTTTAATCCCTTGTAAGTTTTTTTTTTTATTACTATATATTATGTTTTATTGTTGAAAAAAATTCCTTGTGGAAATATGCATTTTCACAACTACCCTTTTTTAAATATATTAGCCGAATTTGGAATGAATGAAATTATACTAGCAAAATAACTATCTTTCGCATATATTACAATTTCATGCAGATATATTCACAGTTCCAGGAAAGCACAAAATGAAGAAGTTCCTATGAGACAACGTTTTTCTTTTATAAGTTTTACATTGTATGTTAACCTAATTAAAACGATGTTTCATTTATTACATTCTTTATTTAAAAATAATATAAATTCAGACATACCCCATTTCGCATAAGAAGATAATACCTTAACGTGTTCTCAGATATGCATAATGTAATGCTTTACCATTAATTTAATGCTTTATTGATTCTCCTATTTTTAATATGAATGTGGTTCTGTTTCACAGGTATATAAGTCATTGTAGCATGTGTAGAGCCATTTTCCAACAAAATGTTAAATTGGAAAAATTCGATATCCCGTTGAAATAACTCTAATTCTTTAAAAATGTTACAATTTTGAAAAAAGTTTTTAAGTGTTTTTTTATTTTTTTTTTTTTTTTTTTTGCTTAAGCGATTAGTGTAGCAATTTCTGAATAACAATATGCTATATGGTCCCAGTTAAAAATATATATTATATTACACAATGATTAATTGGACCTGTTTTACACCTAAAAAAATAAATCAATAATCAGTATAAAAGGTAATCGCAAAAACTCAGTTGATAGTTTCTCATCACACACTTTTTTTCCACTCCCAAATATTGATATATGGTGTTATTCTCAATAAATAAATTTTCAGTAAAATGTTGTGAATCACCCTTAATCTTTAAGTAATTTTTTTTTTTTTTCTAATTTATACTTAATAAAACCATTATTTTTTGAACTCAAAATATTTTATTCCTAAAAAGGGTGAAATTTTATTCCTTAAAATGTTTTCAGTGCTTTAAAAAAAGAAAAAAGATATGCAATTATCATTCATATAAAATATATTTTATTAAAAAATTGAATTTAAAAAGAATTACAATCAAAGAATATCAAAGAATAAATAACGTACAATATAAACAAATAAGAGACATTTTAATATTTTTATCTCTCTCCCTACACAACTTTTTTGGGAAAAAATTTAAACAAAATAAAACTTCTAATATGTTATGCATTATTCTTTTATTTTTCAAGTTTTTTGCACGGAATGGGGTTCGAACCCATGCGAACTTACGTTCATCAGATCTTGAGTCTGACGCTTTAGACCACTCAGCCATCCGTGCTTAATAAGATTATTTTTCTTTCAATATCAATTATATAATTCTAATTTCCTGAGATAAAGGTGCATTATTATATATATTTTTTTTGCATTCTTTGAAAAATTTCAAATTCAGTACTGTGAAGTGTATGTGCTATTATAAAATTCCTCTCCATTTCTTCGTTTTGAAAATTACAAAAATTTAAAAAGTTTTTATTATAACCTTTAAAAATTTGCGTACCTTAAAGTAGTATACATATAAATATCTATGACTATTTAAAATTTATTCCACATTTTTAAAGTATGCCAAAATTTGCAAAATATACATTAAGCGAAAAATTAAAGAACACATCAGAAGCTAATTTACAATATATAAAACTTTATTATGAAATCTTTAAAATACAAATATTATAATTTATATATTTTGGCATCAATTCAATTTATGCCATGTATGACACATTATATATCTACATAAGGAACTATTAATTATGTGCACTTTTCTCTATTTATACTTGGAAAATTTTTACTCAGAAGCCCATAACAAGTTCCCCTACTGAAAGAAATATAAAAACATACACCAAAAAAACCTTGTGTTTACTTATAATGTGTTACACGAGTGAAACGTGAATATTATATAACTCCCCTTGCTATATAGAAAAAAAGTACATTGCTTGTATTTTCCATAGTTTGTTTATCACAGACCTCAACACAAAATTAGTACTTCTTTTTGCTCTCTGCTGAATTGCAGAAAAATGAAAACATAAGGAATAGCAGGAAACATGAAAGGATAAGTAAATAATCAAACATGTGCATATACGGGGTTAGACCTATATATATATGTATATTATATGGCAGTCTTAACTGTTTTATAGAAAAGCAAAGTAGTCCATTAACTATTTTTTTTTTTTTAAATATGCAAAACTATGTACTTTGCCGCATACTTATAAGTTAAATTCAATTTAATTATTTGTAAAAGTCCAAACTTTCTTCAACATCTTCAACTTTCTACTAAAATAACGCAAAAAAAAAAAAAAAAAAAAAAAAAAAAATTACAAACGCATTAAAGGAGAAAATACTCTTTCTCAGTGTGTGAATTTGTTACAACACTTGGATCATCTGTCATTTCTGTCCACCATATCACGCATGTGTAAACATGTTAGGAAAAAATGTGAATTCTTTTGCAAAAATAAACACCCGAAAAAAAAAAGGAAGTATTTATTTTGTTGGGACGTTTTTAATTTAATTTACAAACACTGTTAACAGTTCTCGAAAAGTGTGAATTACCATTTAAAAGAGAACTTATCCACACACCTTCCCTTTTTCCAGAAGCATTCAAATAGTTTATCATTCTTATATTTCCATGGATTGCTTAAATAGTAAGCTGCTAACATGTTAAACTAATTTCTTTCAACTAAGATGTTTTTTTTTTTTTTTTTTTTTTTTTTTTTTTATCGTCATCACCATGTTTTCATTATAAAGTGTGAAAATATAACATCAAGGGATCCATTTATCACCTATCTTTTTTTCGTATTACCCCTATGCACTTGCTATATTTTGTAAAAATATTCACTTTTAAGAATATAATCTTCTTTTTAATTTTAATTTACGGCATATTTTATATGTACATTTTGACACAAGCTTATACAAAAGAAGCCTATGGTAACAAGTAGTAACTGGTGTATATAAATTTCGACATGTTACATTCTTCTTACAATTTAATCATATTCGAAGTAGCACCACATTTGTGTATATAAAATGCAACATTCGACTTAACACGATTAGGAGATTTACATATTAGCTAATATAAAAGTTCATTCTCTTTTTTTTATTTCCTTTCTTTTTTGTGTAAATTGGTGTGTTCAAAAAAAAAAAAGAAAAAAAAAAAAAAAAAAAATGTTAATATGAGGGAAACTATTTAACGTATAAAATTTTTATTATTCTCTTCTCTTTTTTTCTTTTTTTTTTTCTTTTTTTACAAAAATGCTGTTTTTTCATATAATTAAAGGGAACTATGCCTAAAGCAATCATAAGGAGTTACATTTTTGTTCTCCTCCTGCTAACTAACAATTTTGTGATTTCTTTATATTATATAGAATGCAAAATATTTGATGTTATTTATGTGAATAACTCAAGTCTTAGATTAGAAACAAAGCCAAATGGAAACTGCAAATTAAAGCCCAAACATAAAAAATATGATTTTAATAATTTACATAAAAGAGGAACAAATGTATGTTATCGAACAGGACATGAATGCAATGGAAATAAAATAAAAAGAAAACTTTACACCATTCAATTCAATAACAGTTTTAAAAAGTTATTTGAGAAGCATACCAAATTGGATTATGCTAAAGACAGGATTAAATGTGAACATTTTAAAAATCATAACAAATCTATTGAAGGGTATCTTCACAGTTCACCCACCCCTAACCAAAATGGTGTGCGCAGAGGAGAGTATATGAACGAGAAAAATTCACAATCCCCAAATAAGAAGTCTATAAAAAATGAAAAAAATAAAGGATATGAAAAATATACAAAAAAGGTGCAGAAAAAGGTACAGAAGGAAGAGATCACAAAAAATATAACACATTTGTGTGGTAGTAAAAACGTAATCTCGTCAAAACATAAAAGGTGCTGGTTCGTCAGAAGAGAAGGAACAAACTCTGCGAAATTTTTGAAATCCCTTTTCATCTACCTGTGTGCTAAAAATAGAAAGAAAAAAAGAAGCAGGAACTTCAAGAAGCACCTAAGGAAGTATGAAGAATTATATCAAAAATTTAACCCCCAAATGGGAGAAGAAGGTGAAGAAGGAGAAGACAAGGAGGATGAAATTTCAGAAAATTGTGAAAGAAATGTCTCAAATGCTACAATTAACGAATGGTACTTAAGTAATAATGAGAAAAAATACAACACGACTTTAATGTATGATTACTTATCAAATATGCACAATACAGAATTTCAAGACGTAAAAAGTGTAAATAATTTTATTAAAAATAATGAATTAATTGAAAAAGAAGAATGGGAGAAGAAAAAAAAAAACTACTTAACTTATAAATATAAATTTAAATATATACACCCAATTAAAAGGATAGAAGATTATTATGAATATAAATATCATATACCCAAATTGATGATCTATGATGAAGACATTTCGACAGAACCTAAATTTATCCCATCTAATTATAAGTCTCCAAAATGTTACAATAACTCTCCAATCAATGCCCTAACCACCAGTGGGTTCAGTGCTCGTAACATAGATACATTTGGAAAAGAAAGAAACAAAATATACTCATTTAATACACCAAATGATGTTAAAAGAAACATGCATTTTAATGATTTAATGTTAATTTCTTCGTCCTACAATCAGCATTTCTTTCCAAATTTAAATTTTCTCTTAAATTTACACACCTTGCAAATCTTGATACGAGATAAAACTGCTATAGAAACGGATTACATAATTGACAAATTTGATCAGTTAAAAAAAAAACTAATACAAATGAATGACACTATTTCGAAAAAGATGCAAAATTCTCTTAAACCTCTTAACCAATTTGGTGCTGAAAAAAAAGCTCTTCACGATACTTTGATGGAAAACTCAGAATTGAAGTTGGGGATAAAAAGTAGCAGCAATGATACAGAAGGTACTCTCACCAATCCTGTAACTACCAACGTAAATGATACAAATCCAAGAATAGAAGACCAAAACAGAGTTGAAAATGTAGAAACTCAGCACGATAGACAAAACCAAGACGACACAATTGATGAAGAAATTGCTAGAAACCTTACCAACAAAAAAAATTTATTTGATGATCAAATTGAAAAGTTCAAAGAAAAATACAGTGAAAATATTTTAGAAGATGCAGAATATATTAATTTGTGGAAATATGACAAAAACGGGGAAATAATAGAAAATGTGAACAGCATACCTATACCGAAAATTTACATAAATATTGATGATCCAAAATATTGCATGTGGAAAATTTTACAGAATTCAGGAAAAAGTGCATTTGCTGAAGTTCCAACACCAAACCGAAAATTAGAAGCCTGGAGACAACAAGTAAATCTAAAAATCTTTTATAAACAAAATTTTGATAACAGCATAAGCTTAAGAAAAATATCCAAAGAAGAATTAACGGATTTTAAAATGAAAGTAGTCCATACAACGTACCTCAAAGGGGATGTTAATAATATACAGAAAAAAATATCCGAAGAAAATAGTCCAAATAGTGAAGATCTAAAAAAGACAGAAAATTTATACAACACGAGCAGCTGTGCAAATACAGAACAAACACAAGAAAGTAACGAATTTTACAAAGAAGCAAAAACAAGTGATAAAAATACTATTACATATAACAATCTAACCAATGAAGATAAGAAATCAAGAGATAACTCTCCCAATGGTTTAAAGCCACACACATCATCTTCAAACAAAAAATTAAATGACGATAAACAGAATAATTTTTCCCATATTAATGAATGCAAAAATGAATTTAAAAAAGCATTTTACACATTAGTTGTTAGGGACGGAATAGTGGATGAATATTTATCCGACGATATAACCATTTTAAAAAGTCTAGATAATGAACTGAGGCAATCAAATGCACAAAATACAGAAGATGGAAATAACCACCTTAAATCTTCCAATAATGAAAACTCGGAAGAGAAAAATAAAAAAACAAAAATATTTGTGGGTAGTTTTTTTAACATAAAAGATGCTGAAATAGAATATTTAATTAACAATGAATTGTACTTCATACCTGAACATTCAAATTGGTATAAAAAAAATACACAACCTTTTGTTAGGGGCCAAATAGGAAAACAGTCTAGAAAATTTGACAACGATTATCCAATTTATGATTACAGAAAAAGCGATTTTGGGATGGCCAAATTTTCCTCTCTAAATCTTGCTTCAATAAAAGATTGTGCAGTGATTTATCTAGATAAAAACATAGACCTAAGTGATAAATTTATTCATGTCATATTCTTAGCAACATCTAAGAATGAAGACTATCAGATAAATAACAAAGAGGCAGATTATTCTGTTTATGAACATGCACCAACTAATGAATCTTCACAAAAAATAAATAAATTACTACCGAACGAAAAGATTCATAATAACCATATGAACGAAGAAAAAAATTCATCCATTAATAATACCCCTCACAAACTCAGTAGTGTAAACAAAAAGGAGGAACCAATTTTGGAAAATGAAAAAAACCATTATTCAGAAAAGAAACTGACAGACTATATACACAGCCCAATAACTAACCCTAGATTAGTAGTTTACATTAAAGGGAATAGCAAAATAAACATTCATGAATCCCATATATCTCTAAACAACAACAATAGTGGTCTTGTAAATGCATTTTCCAGAATTTATATGGAAGAAAAATCAAACGTTAAACATACCTTGTCTCAAGAATTAGGGAAAAATGTGTGGTATTTTCACAATGTTTCAGTAAAAAATGGACTCAAAGCAAATTATAAATTCGTTGATGTTCTCATGGGTAGTCTATCATCAAGAGTTAATTTACAAATTGAAGGAGAAAATGGATGTAAGCAAGAGAGTTACGGATTATCATTGTTACAGAATAAACAAAACATTAGCCAATATGAAATGTTTCACCATGAACATCCAAATATGGAAACTAATCAATTATTTAAAGTTCTAGTCTCGGATAAAGGTCATGCTGTTTGGAGAAGTAGAGGCAGAATTGAACGAAATGCAATAAAGGCCAAGTTAAATACTTTATGCAGATCTGTGTTATTAAATTTTGGTGCCAGTGCTGTGGCTATACCAACTCTGGAAATTATTCCTAATGACATTGAATGTGCAAATCATGGAGCAACCATAAGTGATTTAGAAGAAGAACCAGTTTTTTCTTTAATGACAAGAGGAATAACTGAAAAAATTGCTAGGCAAATGATGATGAAAGCTTTTGTTAATGAAATTCTTGAACATATACCAGATGAGAACCTCAAGCTTAGGGTATACGAAAAAGTTTTGAAATTTTCCTTGAAATATAAAAAAACAATTATCCCAAATTTAGATGCACAAAAAAAAAATATAAATACTCCATAAGGAATAATCTTCCATATTTTTGAAATTTATTTACGAATAAGTACAGAATTTTACCACATTATAGATCCTCTACTGAAATATGGAAAACTTACATCCATAAGTAAAACAATTCAATTATAGTGACATAATGTTACCACATAAGGGGATGGAAAAATAGAAAACAGGAAATAATATAACTATACACATATAGGTTGACAAATAAGATAATGCAATTATAACGAATGACTTATCATTTGGTATTCCCTGTCACACATACTCTTCCAAAAAAAAAATATGTGTCTTATACACATGTTAAAGAATAAACTACCTTTTATTATTTTGCTCGGATTTGAATTTAATTAAATAACCAAATTGTAAGAGCAATTTCTTCGATCCTACATCACTAAAATTTTTTAGTCGTTTATTCATTTATTCATTTATTTATTTATTTTTTTTTTTTTTTTTGTGTGTGTATCATTTTTATTCGTTTGTTACGTAGTTTACTTCCCTTTTCTGTGCTTCCAACAAATTTAATGCTGAAAGGTTTTAACTTTTTTAAAATCATCTCAAAAAAAAAAAAAAAAAAAAAAAAAACACTCAAATTGAACATGCTTACACCTGCATTTATGCCTACAAATGCATATTTACATGTGCACAGTTTAGTCTGAGAATTGTACAGACATGTGTGGAAATTACTCCAAGGTAATACCCTTTTCTGTTATATCTGTTCCCTTGAGCAATTTTTCAATCGTAGTAGGGCTAATGATATCCTGTTCCGCTTGAGGAATATCTTCACTTCTCATGTTATGAAACTGAGCTTCACAAGTCTCTTCGAAATTATATTTTTGTTCCAGAGTTAATGATAATATGTCTTGAGTATCTTTACAGGGTCCTCGATATTTTTCATTTGGTATACAAAATCCTTTATTATTTCCCTCAGATACATACTCAAAGTATTTTGGACATTTTGAATAATCTCTTTGGGAGTTCTCAATGCATAACCATTTAACATTGCACTTTCTACTAAACATCTCCTTTTCACTTATACTCATGTAATCAAAATGGGTTATTCGGGGGCAGTTCAGAGGAGGTATGTAATCATCAGGAGCTTTACAAACTCCTGAATTCATCAAATTCATCCATCCTCTAGGACAATCATATATATCGTAACCAATAATACATTTATTTTTACATGGCCAAGCGATTTCATATTTTGTAGAGAAGGCTATTCTTTGCTGAAGGGGCGAGGGGAAGAAAAGTTGTTGGAAGAATATGTACAAATTAAGCAAAATGTTCAGTTAATATGATTAATAATAGTACTTTTTTTTTTTTTTTTTTTTTTTTTTTCAAACATGATCAATACATTTCATTTTTATCTTTACATGATAAGACATGTTACTTATAGCATCCATTTCCTCCTTCGAAATTATTCCTTCGAATTCCTGGTTGCTGCTACATATATCCTTATTTGTATTATAGGACCATCCTGTTATCAATTAGAATATTGTAGTTTTTTTTAATAAGTATTTAAAATGTGCATTTTTTGACATATACGATTTTCTCAACTTTTTATATGAATGTTTTTTTTTTTTTTTTTTTTTTTTTTTTTTTAACCTTTAGGACATGTTATTGAATAATCTCTTTCTACAAAAAAAGGGAGGAAAGTGGATAATTACAACTTTTACACTGGGCATTATTTTACCATATATATACTTATTTATAAATCTATATGAGCAATCATACCCATATCCACCATCTCATATTAGTAAGCAAATGTTTCATAATTTACACTTTTGCAATGTCTACACGAATGGATGCAAATTTTATTTTTCTTCTCGAATTTACCGCACGACGTATCTTTGCATGGCCAAACCTATCCATTAATTTATGAAGTCATTGATGGAAAACAAAAGTTACATTTTTAAATGTGTTAAAGTATTTGTGAAACTTTTTATAACACATTCTTCTTATTATCAGACAAATTCATTCTATTAATATAATCTTCGCTAATTGAGAAACTATCATCCTACCGCTTTACAAGCTGAGAAAAAGTGAAAAAAATAATAACATAAAGTCCACAATAAAGAAAAAAAAAAAAAAAGTAGAAGCAAATAAGGCCTCTCCTCTATGTTGCCCTTTTATAAACGTCTTGAAAATTACCAGAAGAAAACTCCTCCTTTTCGTTTTGCGTAAAGGCCCCAAAATCCTGCAATTCACAGATGATTCAACATGGAATAAATCTCCATACTTGTGTATTTATAAAAGTTAATGCTATATATTTTAGTATTCATGAAATGTACTAATCCAGTTACCATTGTCTTGTTGCACCCTCCTGAGTAATTTCTTCAAAAAAAAAAAAAAAAATAAAATAAATATATTCATCGTTACCTATCGGAACGGTAATAATTGTTATCATGCATTTTTCTTCTCAAATTTCTTTCCATATTTCTTCGCATATTTCTTTCCATATTTCTTCGCATATTTCTTTGCATATTTTTTTCCCCCCCTCTTTTTAAACCTACTTTGGTGCTTCGCATTTTCCCGTGTATGTCCAACTCTCTGGACAGTCCTTTGAGTAATCCCTTTCGCTATTGCCACATGACTCATTGAGGCACAACCAGTTTACTTCAATTCGTGAATATATACATATATATATATATATAGTGCATATATATGTGTGCATACATTTCAACAATGTAAATAACACTTTATAAAATTATATGAAAATTTTAGATTCATCACTTTTCGTGTTCCACCATTGCAATCGCTTCCTATTAGGCTTTTCTCTTTTGCAGTCATGGGTTCAAGAGTCATTAAATGTGAACAGGGCCCCGTGTAATCTCTTTCACGGAAAATGGATGAAATGGAAAAGGAAAAAAAAAAAAAAAAATATATGTATATGTATATATATATATGTGTACATAAACAAATATATTGTCTCCAAAGTAGAATAAATATAAACGGAAAACACAGAATCCTATAAATCAGTGGCGTTCTATTATTCTTTTTCAATACTTGGGGGCTATGCACTGAGTTTCTGATATTTCCTCCCACATAGAAGGACATTGTTTTGAGTAATCTCGTAAGCATATTTTATCATGTACAGGTTTTTTCGAAAACCATCTCCTCTCTTCCAGATCGTCCATTAGAAGTTTTTCCAAATTCGTGGGGATTTTAACATCTAGCAAATCGGCACTTAAAGACGATGGGACTTTGCTTTCCTGGTAATGGCTGAACATGTTCAGGTGCAAACATAAGTTAATTTTTTAGTAATTCATCCAAAAAGTTTACATAAGTACGAAAGCTGTAGACATATATGTGTATGCTTATTTTTTTCCTTCTTTTGTGTTTTATTTTATTTCCGTTTTTATATTAAATGAAACCTCTCTAAATTTTCCTTTATCTTAGCTGCAAAGAAAAAATAAAATAGAGGGAAAAAATGATAATGTAATATAAAAGGACTCGTAGATTAATTACCCTTAACAAGTTCAACACCAGTCCATCAGAACAGCCAAATAAATGTGACAACACAAAAACTGTTTATTCTTGCTCATTTTATTATTCCATTGTATATTTTCAAGTACCTCCTAATTCTTTTGCTATATCGCCATATCTTAAAATGTGTAAAAAAAAAAAAAAAAAAAAAAAAAAAAAATGTACATTTTGTAAAAATTTTAGAGTTATCCTAATTGTGTAATGTAAGGACTCCTTTCATGGGTTGTTGAAATAGTAGTAGGAATTTTATGTTGCCCACTTTGGGAATTTTTTCCTCTGGTTCATACATACTCATATTTATAAATGTATAAACAATTGTCATCAAACAATTTGTAAAATTCTGTTTTTGTAAATCTTTCTTAAATTTTCATTACCCTTCCTCCTCTTCTTTCTCCTGCATCTCCGGGACATCTTCAGCTGTTATATGCATAGCACCAGGTACTTCAAGCTTTTTTTTTTTTTTTTTCTTTTCTTCCATCTCTTTTTCATTCTTAGATACACTAGAAACATTTTTTATATTTTTTACTCTTTTACTCTTTGCAATATCTTTTTTTATTTGATTTTCATCTACTTCCTCATCTTCAAAAACATCATCCAGATTTTCTTTTTTTGTAGTTCCATATATTATATTTGTTCCTTCACTAAACTTTTTAACTTTTCCATTTTTTTTAACAACGGCATAAGAATTAACACTTCCATTTTTTGGCAATTCCCACACATGATTGTAATTTACATCAACAATTTTTATTGGTCTTCCTCGGTTGTCTAACTGATATACTCCGTTCTGCACATTCGGATATTTTCTCTTTGATAATATTTTCAATGTGAATACTTCTTTGATAAGTAAAATGAAAAAAACAATTCCCAATTTTTTCATTATGACTAGCATTTTTTATATTATTATACAATTTGATGAAAAAATATGTAAATATGAACAAATGCATGTATGTGTGCAAATATATGTATATATATGGTCCTGTTACATGAAAAAAAAAAAAAAAAAAAAAAAAGTTACATCGACAAGAGTGTACAAACAAGTTTTTACTATCATTAATTTATTTCCTAACACAAAAGGAAAACAAACATTTGCATCACCCTTAAAGAGACAGGAAATAAAAAAAAAAAAAAATAATATAGTTAAGTGATACTATAGTAACACTTAGAATTATCACATGAAACAAAGGAGCTAAACGATATCATAGAAACCTTCTTTTATCACTTTAAAACGTTTTTCGAAAAAAGGTTATTACATTTGATTAATCAGTTTTATTTCCCCTCCACACTACACCTTTTAGCAAGGACGTGCATAAATGACTTGCCCATTTTGAAATCCTGCTTGATCTATGTATGTACACATTTTTAACGCCTTGAAAAAACAAGTGCAATTTTTTTATTTTTACTTTATTTTGTCCTATTTTTTACCTTATTTTGTCCTATTTTTTACCTTATTTTGTCCTATTTTTTACCTTATTTTGTCCTATTTTTTACCTTATTTTGTCCTATTTTTATTTTATCTCTTTTGTATGTTCCACTTGTTTATAATTAATTCATCATGATTATAGAACAAGCATTTAACATATTGGAGACGAGGAAAAAAATAGTTCACCAAGTCTCTAACAACCCCTGGATCACAAAAGTAGCAATGGAAGCTTTTCTAAAATCATGATGCCATATTGTGTTTATTGGTAAATTCCCCTTTTCAAAGACACGGAAAAATGAACAAAAATTAAGGGGAAATGAAAAACCATAGTTCATCATAATGAGACAGGAACTAAGTAAACTATTATTGTGATTTACAAAAATAATGCACAACCTTATAAATTTCATAAAAAAGTTAAACTCACATAATACTTTTTTGCAGAAACAAAATTGCATCTTTTATGTTATTTTTTTTTTTTTTTTTTTCATATGAAATATAAATTAAAATAGTGACACAGTTTTTATCATGTTGCATGATTTACGTAATTAAGGAAAATAGGTGAAAATATAGCATCATCAAAATTTTGCATAGAAATGAAAAACTGTCGAGGAATAGAAAAAAGGAACAATGTGCTAAAATCCTGGAAAAGGTAAAAACACACATAATATATTCGCATGGGAACATATATTTGTGTATACCTGGACAGAAAAATAAGCAGGTTCAAATGACAAAGTCGGGAAAATATCTAATCGGAAAAATAAAATTATAATTGGACATACGGATGAAGGGTTTCAAAAAATCAAAGTTCGTTCAAATTTTTTCATCTGAACATTACATTAATTTTAATTGTTTTTCATGTCATATCTTTCAATTTCAACAATTCTTTATGCTATATCATTAGCGTAGTTAATATGTGAAAAATATGCCTATGTGTTTACATGCCCTACCACTAATGTCCAGCGTATAGGCTAAAAGGGACAAAAAAAAAAAAAAAAAAAAAAAGAAAAAAGAAGAAAAAAAGAAAAAAAAAAATTCACTGAACATTCCGTAGAATGTTTTCAAATCATTCCATAAACAAAAAAAGAACAAAAGGGAATGGGAAAGGGAATATTCTAAAAATGTAATCAATTTAAATAAAGAAATTGTAAAGTTGTGTTTTTTTTACAATATTACAGTAAAAAATAAGCAGCTTTATCTAAAAAAAAAAAAAAATAAATAAATAATAAAAAATATAAAGTGAAAGCAAACTTGACATAATTGGGAATTAAATATTTCATTACATAAACTTATAATAAAAAAAATTATTTTTCATGTACAATATTTACGTATGTATTTATACAAATAAAGAAGGCTTACGGCATGTTCTCACTTGGCACCTATTTTTTTGGCAGTAAATTGTGTAAATGTCCTTATTTTTTCCACTTCACCCCAACTGTACCAAAAAAAATAAAAAATAAAAAAAAAAGTGAAAATAATTATAAAGCATGATTCTCAACAAAGCATACAAGTTTACTCCGAAATATAATACTTTTCTCTTAGAAAATATAGAGAAGAAGAAAATGCTTCCAGCACTCTTATTAAACACTCATAATAACATTGTAACGATTACAGTAGATGAAATAATAAATACACGTGCGTGTTGAAATCGGCTATACTCCTTGGGGGAGATATGTCAAACTAGTATAGGTGTACTGTTTTACCATTATATGCATCGCCATTCTTATACGCAAAGGGATTAACAAACTAGTTTTTATACAAATGCCAAAGAAAAACAAGGAAATGTACAATTGGAAACATATAAGAAAGAGAAAACAAGCGTAAAGGAAGCACAAGCAAAAATACATATAAAAATATATAACCCACACTAACATACACAAATATAGCGAACATAACTGGACTTCAAAAAGTTTTATAGGATATGAAAAGGTGAAACATCTATTTGTACATGCTGAAGCGATATGAGAAAAGAATAGTTAATAAGAACATTTTTATAAAAAAAAAAAAAAAAAACTGAAGATTTTGCTTATCCCATTTGATAGCTTGCACACAGGTTAATATGGAAATGTGGAAAGATAGAGTGGGACAGTCCAACAGGAAATAAACCTATATAAATAGATAAGGATATTTGAAAAATATTTTTTTTTTTTTTTTTTTTTTTTTTTTTGTTGTCACCCCCCTCTACTCTTTACACATGCGAAAAAATGTTTCAGAACATACAGACCATAATTTTAGACATTAACGATGGTGAAATGAGGGCAGGGTATTCAGGCGAATGCTCGCCCAGATACAATTCTAACCTAATTCTAGGGTTACCTATAGGACACAATGCAACTCTAAAACATACTATATTCCCATTATTGCCAGAAATAAAAAGAGATAATGTGGAATTATTATATGGAATGAAATATATATATGACGATAATAACAAGAGTAAGTATGATATAAATTTTGATGTAATGGAAAAATTGCTTGAAGACATATCAGGTAGTAAAGCATTAGATGATAATTTTCAAGATCATCCTATTTTATTAACGGAACCTAACAAAACAGACAGTAGATATCGAGAAAAGTTTACAGAATTAATGTTTGAAACACATAATGTATATCAGTTATTCCTATCTAGAAGAAGTGTTTTATCATGTTATGGATGTGCAAGAACATCTGGATTAGTACTAAATGTTGAACGAAATTGTACAAATTTATGTGGAATACAAGAGGGGTATATATTTCAAAAACACATTGAAGAAGTTCCCATAGGAGGAGACCTAATAGATAGAATTTATTTAGCATATCTAGAAAATGCTAAAAACATAAAAATATATCCTTACTTTACTATTGATAAAAGTTTAAGTAATGAAAACGGATGTAATGAAATTAGAATATTAAAATGCCCCTTAGTCACAAAATCGTACTATCTTTGGGGTTCTCTTCACGTAGTTAGTCAATTAAAAGATAATTTAGTTAATGATTTTCAACCTTTGGTTGATAAAAGTAAAAAAAATGCAGACATAAATGAAATTAGCAATAGTTATAAATTACCTGACGGTAATGTGATAGATCAAAACACTTGTGAATCATTAAAACTTATTTTTCCTTATATCTTTTTTAGAAAGAAATACAATCAAAATAGTATAAGTAAAGTTACCGAAATGGCAACATTAAATAATTTCGACTTTAATTTATTTTATGATTCCCTAAAAAATTTAAAGCTTCCAGCTTTACACAAATATAATTACAGAATTAATAATTCTAATTCAGTTATCGAAAGAATGCCAGACAACCCTGCTGACAAGAATTCCAATATATGTTACTCAAATAACATTGAAACTTACTTTGAAATATTTGATGGCTTACAAGATTTTATTAAAAAAGGAATTTTATCCTTTATATCTGCAAATATGAACTTAGATGAAGTTCTTAATTTCTTAATTGTAACAGGTGAATCTACAATGTTTCATAATTTTGTTGGAATATTAAAATCGTATCTACCTTTTATAGACACAATAAAAGAGAAAAGCACAAAAATTATTTATAGTAAAGGGCTTGATAGAAAATACAACTGTTTCATAGGTGCATCCATTTTGTCATCCTTGGGAACCTTCCCGCAATTTTGTATGACCAAAAGTGAATATGAAGAGTTTGGTGTTAAAAATATCGTAGATAAAAAATGTGTCTGAAAAAAGGATGAGTATATATTAACTGTTTTATTCATATAGAGAAAACATTTTCTAATATAAAGCTTATCTTTAACAAAAGATATACCATTTTGCAAAACGTGTATTGTAACAGAAGTTCTATAAAACCAGTGCATAAGCAAATAGACCACATGACACATTCACACATATATATACGCATACATACAAGTACGTACGCATGTGCTTGCTTTCAATTAATTCACCTCTTAAGTGTGCCTTTTTTTTTTTTTTTTTTTTTATGGACAACCATTCGTTTTAAACAAATTTTGATTTTTTTTTTTTTTTTTTTCCTAGTTACGATTAAACATTTGCAAATTCGAAATGCATCCCATGATGTATCATTTACATTTGATACGAATATGCAAAATGCACATGTTCACATTCCCGAATTTGAATTTTTTTGTTTTAAATTATTCATACTCCCCGCAATTTTTGTTTTTGCCCATTTTTTCAAATAAAAAAAGAAAAAGAAAACATGCAAAAATTTTATTGCACTCAGAGAATCAAATAAACACATTAAAGTATAATGTTTTTTTTTTTTTTTTTTTTTTTAAATTAAAAAAAAAAATTGTAATAAAATTTTTTGTGCTACCCTTTTGAAGTTTCATTTCGAAATTACATACATAACACATTGCAAATGTTAAAAATGTCCATGTTAAATTTTCTACAATGCCTACCTACAAACATTTCTAAGTAAATAATTAACATTTTCACACAAACTTCAAGCTCTAAGAGTAGGTACACATGTACTCATACATATATACATACACACACCCATATTATCTATGTTACAACACTATTTTCGTTAAGCGAGACTAACAAGTCTTTACTATTTCAAATATTAGCATTCTTAAAAAAAACATCTCAGAGCTTGCATAAATACGAAGGATATAAAATGGACAAAAAAAAGAAAAAAAAAAAAAACACTATAGTAATTTCATTATGACAAAATGGAATAGGAAAAAAAAAAAAAAAAAAAGTAACTTATTTTCAACATCAAACAGTTGTAGTTTACCTCACATTACATTCTCTTCACTTGGAAAAAAACATATAATTCACACCATATTCATCTGATTTTGTATTTCACATTTTCCTACACCTCATGTACAAAAGCGAATGAACCTTATTAATTTTATATTTTATGCAATCTTTAAATTTACAAATAGGAATGTAAGAACACAACTTTTAACCCTTTTTTTTACATGATATGCATAAATGACATTTTATCATATAAAGAGTTTTATAAGCTACTTTTTGATGTAAATTCTGAAAGATTTCATCCATGAAAATCCAGTTCTATTTTATATTTTAAGAGAATAAAAAAATTGTTCGCAAAATGATTTCCATGTTCACAAGTATACACTTAAAAATTTTAACAGAATTAAAATTTTCTCATGTTCCTATTGAATAAAAATAGGATGATCAAATTTATTTTCAAGAATTGCTCATTAATTTTGTATACTTAAATAGGGTATGTATATTTATCCTATTTACACGTATGTAATATTTCAATTAGGAAAGAAAAAAAAAAAAAAAAAAAAAAAAAATTCAAGGCCTTTCAACAATCGAAATAGGAAACAAACTTTTTAAAATAATTGTACATTCACAATGCCACTACTGTTATCACGAAATTTAATATATCTTTAATTAATTTTTTTTTTTTTTCAATATTCCATAATGAAATTAAGGAAACGAATGATTCAAAGTGTATATATCTCTATACCATTGATATTAACATAATTGTTGAATATAAAAAGGCGTAATTAAAATGTATCCACGAGAAATTATGTATATTTATGTATATTTAAATGAGTATAATTATAACACCAATGTAGGTGGGGCATACATGTATGCATAAAAGGTTTATAATACTTCCTACTACCCCTCAAACCTATACACTATACACATGTATATAACTATTCCTCACTACTTCACGAATTGAAGTTATGGTAATTTTTCACATGTGCCATTTTTCCCTAAAAGGATAAAAAGAAAATTAACGCGCCATGAAAAAAGAATCCCTAAAACCATGGGTTATACATTTTCTTG
Organism: Plasmodium gonderi; assembly: GCF_002157705.1. Lineage (NCBI taxonomy): Eukaryota > Apicomplexa > Aconoidasida > Haemosporida > Plasmodiidae > Plasmodium > Plasmodium gonderi. The sequence continues at coordinate 96,024 of NW_021628934.1, forward strand.
TATATAAGACTATTAGTTATCAGTTTATTATCCCAGCCTCTACCCAAACTTCTACTTCCCAAGGCACACTTTCAAACAAGTAATAACAGAACATAATTCAAAGAGTTATACCAATCTTTTCATAAATGTTGGAAAAAAGGAATATTAAAATATATTTCATTCATTTTTTAAAAAAGCCGAAAGCAGAACAAAAATTGAATGTCGTAATATTAAATATAAAAGCAAATTTAATAAAAATTTGAATAACCATTTTTTGGAAGGTTACTAAGATATTTACTTATTTTAACACACTAATCTTAAAACAAATGTAAAATTAGTTCTCTTTTATTAAACTCACATGATATTATATAGATAAAAAAAAAAAAAAAAGAAAAAAAAAAAAGAATTAGGTCTAGTATATTTTATAATTATCATTAACTAGATATGTTTTTTTTTTTTTTTTTTTTTATCACTTTACATATGTTAATAATACATACATATGTGTGTGATTAAGATAGTTATAAAAGTATTTCATAAAATACGGAATAAGCAGATACATCTTGAAGACTAAATAGAGAGAAAAAAAAAAAAAAAAAAAAAAAAAAATGAATAATAGTGATTCAAACAAAGATGATAATGATTCCAAATCAGATAAAAGTACATCATGGGTAAAATGGTTTAACAGTAAAGCCATGAGCAATTTTTTAGTGGAAGTAGATAATGAATATATAACAGATTCATTTAATTTATACGGGTTAAAATCCGAAATACCAAATTTTAATCATTTATTGTCAATAATAGCTGGAGATGCTCCTGATGAAGATGACGCTAAGAACACATTTGGAAAAGATGCTGTTTGTTTATATTCCCTAATTCATGCAAGATTTATTACAACTCCCAAAGGATTATCATTAATGAAGGATAAATACATTAAAGGAGATTTTGGATGTTGTCCAAGAGTTAGTTGTTCGCAGCATAATGTACTACCAATTGGTCTATTTGATCAAATTAAAATTGCAAAAGTGCATATATATTGCCCATTATGTCAAGAAATTTATAAAATACCTGAAGAAGAAAAAGTATACTTAGATGGATCCTTTTTTGGAACATCTTTTCCGCATATACTTTTACAAACTTATCCATACTATGCTACATTGAAAACACCTGCTTATTGCACTTCTAAAATTTTCGGATTTAGTGTTTACCATAATTTTACAAGAACAGAATATAAAATTGCGAAAGGAGAATTTGGGAAATTGTCTAGAGAAAATTTCCTTAAAAAAAATCCAAAATATTTAAAAAAGTTAAAGAAGTTTTTACAAGTCAACTTTAAGAAAATATTTGTTTTATATGAAACTTTATTTTTCTTACACGTATTCATACCAATCATTGGGAAAAAAAAGAAAAAGAAAAGTATAATTAAAATTTTATTTGATTCCCCTTTGAAATGCCTATATGTTTGTATATATTCAGTTGGGCATTTACATATAATTACTTGTATGTATATAAATTTTTGCTCATGTGCATGGGAGAATACATAATATACACATAAGCAAAAATATATTACACCTCCTTGTGTGAATGGATTTATCCCAAACCATTACACGTCTGTGTTTCTCGTCTAATATATTCCTATATTTTTTTCTTTTTTATGAATATTTTATATTAGTTGAATAAATAGAAAAAAGACTTATTCCTATTTGTAAAAAAACGATTGTTACATTTTTTTTTAAACAGTATCAAAAATGTATCAATATATATAGTGTACACTTTTGTATATTTACGTAAAAATATGAAAGAAAAACTTATTCGAAAACTAATTTTTGTAAGAGTACAGTTAATACAATAAAAAAAATTAAAAAAAAAGGACGAGGGAAAAGGGGAAAAGGGATTTTTTTTTTTTTTTTTCATTCATTACTATTTTTCATTACTATTTTTGATTAATATTTTTCACTATTATTTTTCATTCCTGTTTAATATAATTTATAAAATATTTTCCATTCATTCAAAAGTTCACTATCACAGTGCTTATTGCTAATTCTATGTGTATTTTTGCTATATATGCCTTCTTCATAAAATTGATGTAAAACGTTTGGATCTTTGAATGAATATCTTTTGGTATATCCCTTTCCTATCCTTTTTTTTTTTTTTTGTTCTTTTTAGTTTGTAGATAATATTATATTGCCACTATAGTTTTATACATTTAATTTTGTATCCAAAAAAAATTGTGTGAAAAAAGTGAGAAAAAAAAAATAAAAATATAGTGTGATATATTTCTAAGACAGTCATGTCCTTATCAATGTTATCAAAAACATAAAACTTTATTCGAATCCATGCATGCTTTTAAAAGTATTGAAAAAATAAATACTTTTTTTGTTAAAAAAAAAAAGAAGAAAAAAACTTGGGTATGTGATGTTCATAGATATTTGGGGGAGGGAAAAAAAAAAAAAAAAAGCTTAATTTGTCCAAATCGAGTATATTAGCATTCACTATCGTTCCTCTTTACAAAATCTAAAACCGACTTAACTAATTCATAGTGGTTATGATTTTGTTCATGTAAAGATCAAAGCAAAAAAATGTGTGTGTTACAAAATTTTAAATGTGTGCACATTTCAACTTTTACGCATTTACCAATACGGTGTTTATTTTCTATCAAGTTCTATATATTCATAGGATAAAATAGACTTGCAATAAAATTATTTACTTTTGTAGCATGAATAAAAAAAAAAAAAAAAAAAAAAAAAAAAAGAAGCCAACTCTATATCCGAGCTCCAAAATAAAACAAACTTTTTATTCCTCTTTCGAATCAATGTTACCTGCACGAATGAGCCCATAGATACGATAAATTCTCCTCAAGAATGAAGCTATGATATATATATATTAGCAGAAATTACTATTTGTTATTGTGATTACATTAATTTATACGTTCTAATTTACATATAATTGTATGTGTACCAATATCAACACTGTAAATATTTTTCATCACTGGAACACTCCTGTTGGGTATTTGCTTTTTTTTTTTTTTTTTTTTTCTTTTTTTTTTCCCCTTACTACATATTAAACAACTCGTTTAACATAAAAAATGTGCGCATGACAAATGCATGTCCCATTTGTGAATAAATCCTTACATTCTTATTCATGTATGTGCAAGCACAAAAATGGATTAATTTATGTACAAACTCAAAAGGGAAACAGCATATGTATTAGTGCTCAGTGGTAAATGTACATATCTGAAATACCTTATATGTATAGCTTCAATTATTCATGTGAAAAAAATTATATCAAAATTAAAAAACTGACGTATTTATAGAATTCATTTTCAACTTTAACTATTGAAACTTTTGGAAATAATAAGCAAATCAAGAAAAAAAAAAAAAAAAAAAAAAAAAACACGAAAAAACGCAAAAAAAAAAAGAAAAGAAAAGAAAGCATGGGGATGAAAAACGTTCACACAACATTTGCCTATGCTAGAAAATAGCCAACAAAAAACATCTTCTTGGCTCATCAATTTTAAGGGACTTCCTTTTACTTCAATTTGTAAATATAAAGGTTTTATTTTTTAACATTCTGAAAATGATTCTCCACATTGAAGAAAAAATATATTCTGTCGCCCAAGTTTTAAAACGAATAAAAAGTGTGTTGAAAAAAAAAAAAATATGTATAGAGGGGAAAAAAAAAAGGTACGCACACAATATGTATAATTATATATAAGCACATGTATGTACAATTATACATTTCTCATTGTGAATAAAAAAAAAAAAAAAAAAAAAAGAAAAAGCTAAGCCACCACACGTAGAGGAACTATATAACTTTAAGGAAAAATTACTTAATAATGAATTTTACCACTATGTGCTAACTGATTCCGCACCTTATGCGTACCGTCGCGTAAATATCAGCACAGATAAATGCTCGTGTACGTGTAAGAATGTGCTTGCTTAAGAATACATAGGCACTGCACAGGAGTTAGTACAGCATGAAGGAAAACCAAAATGTTGGTAGTGTACACTGTATTCCAAAGAGGAGGTTTCTTCCATTTTGTGGCTCTTTCCGTGCACTTCAAAATAACAAAAGATTACTAGTGATTACTTGTAGTGCAATGCATCATTCTTGTATGCTAAAAAAAAAAAAAAAAATGTGGTCAAAATATGCATATATACACATATACATATATATATGTATATTACGTGTACATATGTATATGTACATACTTTATAGAAAAATCTTAAAGGCTCTTATGACAGAAAAAAAAAATAAAATAAAAAATAAAATAAATAATCAGTGGGCCATTAAACACATATAAATGAATATATGACAAAATTTAACACATGAACAAAGGAAGAAACAAACAACCCAAGAAACTATAAAAAAAAAAAAAAAAAAAAAAACTAAAAAGTTATTCTTAAGATTTATTTTATTTCTTCATCTCCACTTTATATAGAAGTTAAGAAACCCAAAACAATTTTTACAGTGCTTGTACATTTTACTTTCAAAGCTTCAACAAGAAAACAAAATCTCGCAAACACACAAAGCAAAGCAAAGCAAAAAAAAAAAAAAAAAAAAAAGGAAAAATTTAAAGAGAGATATAAATATATATATATATATATATTATCCCATCACTTTTGCACATACACCCATACATACTTGTATAATTATATTTTTACGTAAGCACATATATACATCAATAACCACTTGTGCACGCACGAACATATATACCGCAAAAATACCTATACATGCATTTGTATATAACCATACGTACAAATAAATCGGAAAAAATATATAATTGTTTGTGTGCGTGGTAGCACCAAGTAAATAAAAAAAAAAAAAAAAAAAACTGCAGAAACATACTTTAACGATATTACATTATAGGCATATAGTAAAAACAAAACATGCGCTAAAAAAATGAATAACAATTTCAACATAAATGTCCATGTCGACGCTGCTTTCCTGAGTGAACATGAGGGTGAAGTGAATGGTTATTTTGCAAAATTATACACGGGGGAAATTACAGTAAATACAATGATAGATATTATGAAAAGTTTATCATATTCCCCCAAAGGATCCAAAAATAATGAGGTATATAAATCAATGTTATTAATTTTATTCAATGAATGTAGATTTTTCCCAAAATATCCTTCAGAAGAATTGGATACTACTGCACAGCTGTTTGGAAAATTAATAAAACATAATTTATTATTATCCTATGGTAATACTTTGGCTGTTGCTTTGAAATGTATTCTGGAAGCTTTAAAAAAAGGAAATGATTCAAAAATGTTTAACTTTGGAATCACAGCATTGGAACAGTTTGAGGACACATTAATATGCTATCCCAGTTTTTTATCTTCCCTAGTATCAGTCCCCAGTTTAAGACAGTACAATCCGCAATACGTAATTAATTGCAATAATTTGTTAAATACACTTCCAGAGCATTTTAGAAGTTTACCATACATAGATGCATCTACAATATTAAAAATAAAACATCTTTCAGAAATGGGTTCAAACAATAACTCATGGAACAACAATATATCCCCAATGTCTAGTGACGAGATGAAAAAGACGCCTGCACTCAATGCAAATAATGTGAAGAATGTAAATAATTTAATTTACAATATAGGTAGTATCACTTCCAGTGCTGGAATTTCTGACAATGCAAATGTGAGCAATAATCTCATCGGGACCAGCAGTTCCAACAGTAACAACAATAATAACACTTTTTCCAGCGCCCTAAGCAGTCTTCTGAAAAATACTAATACTAACAATAAAACAGGTGGAAATAGTGGTAACATAAATAATGATAATATGCTATCCTATATTAATGACATATTACCAAATAACTCAGGCTTAACGCAATCGCCTAATCAATACAATAATCAGCATCATATCCTAAGTAAAAGTGATTATACTTTCAAAAACAAAAATATAGACGATAGCATAAACAATAACTTGAATGCAAAAATAAGCAACTTTAACCCATCAGTTAATAACCAGAATAGTACTTCCAATGTGAATATGCTAAATGGTGATAAGTCAAACAATACCTTTGGTATCACGAATCAGTTGTATACTAACCGATCGTATGCCTCCCCAAATGATAAAAATCAAATTAACCGAATTCTAACTACACAAGGAAATACACTCAACCTTGGTAATAGATACGTTGCAAATTCTGTTAATATCTCTAGCCTTAATGAACATATAGGTGAAACTAGCTTAAATTGTATTGTCGATGGTTCCAAATATGCCACCACGCCTGAAGGCGTCAAATGTGTGAATAATAACAAGAGTGCTGATAAAGATGATAAGGATAATGATAATGGAGGCAGTGATAATAACAACACTAGTAACAGTATCAGTAACAACAACAACAGCAGCAACAACAACAGCAGCAGCAACAACAGCAGCAGCAACAACAACAGCAGCAGCAACAAGAGCGGAAGTAATAACAACATCGGCAGTAACAATAAAAACAGTAGTAGAGAGAAAGGGGAACCATTGTACGAAGTTATGGAATCATTCTATGACAGAGTACAGGTGAAGTTACCACCGAATTTAAATATAAACAACATGGGGGGATTTGGATTAGGTCAAATTGAATGCTTAATGGATCACACCGATTTAACAAAAAATGTTATTGTACCTTCTTCAATAATAATAGGAGAAGTATTTAGTATATTTAACACCCTATGTTCATTCAATATTGATGAAAAAATAAAAATTTTAAAAGAGGTGATGCAACCAGAGTATTACAATTGGCTAGCTTTTTACATTGTAAAATCCAGAGCCTCGAAGGAAGTAAACCTACATGAAGTATTCCTTGAGTTTATTGATAAACTAAGTTATCCAATGCTTATTGATACAATTATTAATATGACGTATGACTGCATCCTAATATTATTTAAATATATAAATGAACTGAAAGAAGTTAGCGCTTTTAAAACAGTACTGAAAAATTTAGGTTCTTGGTTAGGATTCATAACCTTAGGGAGAAATAGACCACTAAAATCAAAAATTTTAGATTTAAAATTAGTTTTATTCGAAGCATATGAAAAAGGATGCTTAGTTTGCATATTACCAATGGTATGCAGAATTTTAGAATCTATAAAATTGTCCAAAAATTTTAAACCACCAAATCCGTGGACAACAACTATGTTATGCTTATTAACAGAAATACATGAATTACCAAATGTGAAAACGTATACAATATTTGAAGTAGAAATTCTATTCAAAAATTTGGCATTAGATATACATGCATTTCAGAATAAAACTACTCTACTCAGCAAGCGTAGTGCTGCACAAAATAGGAAAAATAATTTGCTCGTGTCAAAAGGTGGCAGTACTAACATCATTAATAACACAATTTTTCCTTCAGTTGGGGGCGATCTAAAAAATGTTTCTCCAAGGGATACCTTAACAAATGTTAATAATAATCTTATAAGTAAAACAGAAAACTCCCTCAATGAGAAGTCCAAGTTGGGGGACTTAGAAAATGTAATAAGAATTGCAGCAATGAATAAAACAAGTAGTGCTGCAAAAGGTGCCGCGAATAATGCAGCGAATAATGCCGCGAATTATGCCGCTAATAATGCCGCGAATAATGCAGCGAATAATGCCGCGAATAATGCAGCAAATAATGCCGCGAATAATGCAGCGAATAATGCAGCTCAGATTGCAAGACCAAGCAACAGATATACCCCAGATAAAGCTCAATACATGAGCAGTAACAATAACCAGCAAAACATTAATTCAGATAATGCTGAATCCGAATGGAACAAGCATGGTGCAGAAAGGATTGATGCCCTAACGAATGACACCACGTTAGTTTCTTCCTTTTCCCCACCAGATTTTAATTTTATTAATTCGAATTATCGCAAAAAGATTTCCAATAATTTAAATCAAAATCCAAACACTATGGACGAACAACAGCCTACCCCAAATCTGAGCTATGCCAATAATGGCAACTGCTTGGGTAAAGCCAATTATTATGGCAGAGGAGGTACTGATTACAGTGGTAACAACAGTGTCAACTATTATGATAGTAATAGCAACATAAACATTCCAGATATATCGATTGACAGCAATTTAATTAATGAGAAAATAAATAACAGTAAATTTTTACAAAGCTTGAACAATGCAGTTATTATATCCCCATCAATAGCTCTATTTCAAATTCAACCCAGTTTAAAAAGTTTAGTCACTATAGCTTTTTACCAGGCTATTAAAGAAATTATTGCAGCCATATTAGAAAGATCAGTAGCTATATCTTGTGTCACCACGAGAGAAATTATATGCAAAGATTTTTGTTTAGAAAAAGATGAAATGTTAATTCGTAAAGCAGCCCACATTATGATTGCTTCGCTAGCTGGTTCTTTAGCCTTAGCTACCTGTAAAGAACCTCTACGCATTTCTCTCACTCAACATTTAAGGCATTGGTTAGAAAAAACAAGTACAAAGGATTGTAATGACCAAGTTTTAATTGAACAAGTAGTTCAAATTCTAAGTGCAGATAATTTAGAATTTGGTTGTAGTTTAATTGAACAGGCAGTTATTGAAAAAGCTATCAAAGATATAAATGAAGCATTAGAACCATTCCTTTTAGCTAGACAAGTAGCTAAAGAAAATAGCATAACACTTAAGGAACCCACACATCTAATAAACACCAAAAAAATTCAGTTAGAAATTTCGCAATACTTAAACTTAGGATCACCCGTAACTAACAATCAGTTGCAAATTTATAAAGATTTTTTAAATATAGCACCACTAAAAAAATTACATGCAGCTGCCAAAGCATTAACACGAATATACAAAAACATTAATGAAGTCAATGCAGATAATCATCAGCAAAGTACCCTCATGCATGCTCTATTTTCAAGTTCAAATTTACAAAAAAAAGAAGAAAAAATCGGTCATTCGAAAAATATGAACGAACAAAAATTAACAAATAATGAGCAGCAAAATGGCACGCCAAAAAATGACACAGACAGAGAAGCAAACCAAAAAACGAGCCCAGAATGTAGCCAAAATAATAGTATAAAAAATCTGCCGAATGTGAGCCACACGAAAGGTAACCTGAATGAAAATAATAATAGTATCAATAATAGTATCAATAATAGTAACTATAGTAATAGTAACAATAATAGTAACAATAGTAATAGTAACAATAGTAATAGTAACAATAATAGTAATAAACAGCATCATCAATCGGGTTCTGCATCCTCGGTTTCGCTAGGATCCAATTCACAGCTACATAAAGTGCTAAAAAAGTTGGAACATGCAACCAGCCAACTGAAAGACGCCATTAAGGACATTCTCATATTGCCTCCAATACTGTTTAACATAAATAAAGAAAAATCTCATGATAATGTAAATAAAATTAGCCTGCACATTTTATATAGCCTGTCTGTTGATGGAAGCATATTTAACCTAATAAAATCCATACCCGAAATTGCTGCCCTGACACAACATAAAAATGAAACCATAATATCATATTCAAACAAAATTTATAAATTTCTTTTTGATATTATTCCTCATAACAGTAACAAATCACAATGGATTTATAAAGCCAATGATCCATCTGGAATATATTTTGAAGTATTTCTATGCATACTAGAAAAACTAAAAAGGAAATGCCCCTCATTAAAAGAACATATAACGAATTATATAACGTCAGATGATATTTCATTCCTCTCAAATGATAATTCATCAAGTTATAACAAATCCATTTTTGCCACTTCTAACTCCGTCATCAAGGAGAGAGAATCTGATGATATAAGCAAAGCGGGAAGTGAAATTTCTTCCCTCAATTATAGCAATTTAAATCGAGATGACATTCAAAATAAAAATGAATCCGATGGAAAGTATATCAATAAAAATTTGCATAAACACAATGCTAATGTAATAGCAGGTTTTATTAGATATAATCTAGTTGATATGGAGAAATATAAACATTACATGGAAAGGGAACTGAACAACGAAATGTATTTAACTGCCAATGTTGAGTTTGTTGTATCATTGCTAAAAAAAATTTTAATTGATTTTCAAATTTTTAGATACAGCTATTTTGATAATATTTTTACAATTCTAAATACTCTAAAAGAGAAGAATATTCTCAGGAATCATGTTATTTTTTCAATAAATTCCCCAGCAGTTAACATAAATTTGGCTATCCAATTGTTAACTGAACAGGCTAAACAAATTCAAGAAAAAAGAGGTAGCGTCATTTTTTCTGATTTATCACATTTTTGTGAAGAATATTTAAAAAGTGATGATGAGGAGTATGACGAAGAAGATAATGATGATCAAGCAGAAACCGATGATGATGCACAAAGAGGAAAGAACAAAAATCACGTAATGATGCAAATGATTCTGAGCAGAAATGATATACATACTGAGGGAAAAGAAGGGCAGAGGGAGGAGGGACAGCTAAGTGGGAAAGACGTGCAAAATAGCAAAAATTTGCAAAAGATTCATGAGGAAGCCAAGTTAAAAGATAAGGAGACAGAAGAAGCAAATGAAAAAAAGAAAAGCGAAAGAGAAAGAGGAAGAGAAACCAATGAAGAAGAAGAAGAAGAAGAAGAAGAAGAAAGTACCTATCAATCAAAATACATAGGAATAAATAACACTTCTTCCCATATGAATGATATAAAAAAAAGTGAATTATTAAAGAACCCCCTGGAATATTTTAAAAGGGAGTATAACCATTTAAGTGATGATCTTTTAAGTTCGCTAAATGAGGAACAGAGTTTTCATAAAATCCAAGACGAATTGAAAGGTGTAGACAATTTTGGCCTCATAGATAGAGAAGGAGCCAAAGAATATTCGTTGGAGGGCATGCACATGCATAACAAAAATGGGAAGACCGACCCATCCCTCATCAATGGCATCGGCAGTGACAAGGGCAATCGCAACGACAATAGGAACGACAATCGCAACGACAATAGGAACGACAATCGCAACGACAATAGGAACGACAATCGCAACGACAATAGGAACGACAATCGCAACGACAATAGGAACGACAATCGCTACGACAATAGCAACGACAATCGCTACGACAATAGCAACGACAATAGCAACGACAATAGCAACGACAATAGCAACGACAATCGCAACGACAATCACAACAGTTTGAACAGCAGGGTGAATAAAAATGCAAACAGGGCGAATGTACATTCTTACAGATCCAAGAGACACATAAAAAAGGAGCAGAAAAAATACTTAAAAATTTTAATGAACCCAGATAACATAACAACTCTCACACAAATAATTGATTTCTGTCTGAACACAGATTGGAATGTATTACAAAAAAAAACAAATAATAAAAATTTTAAGGACAAAGGCGTAGGAGGTATCAGAATAGTACCAAAACCACAAAAAATACCGAAAAAACATGAACAAATTATTAGTATTTTTTTTTTTCAATGGATCAAATTAATCAATATAAAAAATGTAGATAACCCAAATCAGAGTTATGTTAAATTTTTTCAAAATATATCAAATCAGGGATTATTAAGAATTGACAAAAATACAGATAATTTTTTTTCCGTATGTATTTATAAAGCTGTAGAAGGTACACGTACTATAACACTCAACCCATACACTAATACACCTGAAATGGAAAAGGATAAAAATGGTTCAGATGAATTCCATATTTCAAACAACAATGATTCGTATTTTCCAGGAGATGCAAATTGTAAACACACAAACATGGACCCCCAAAAAAAATCTCAAAAGGAAGAAGCTCCAAATGAAAAAAATACCCCAAGCCAAGTAAATCTTGTGAAAACAGATAATAACAACGTTAATGAAGTATGCATTCCTGACAGTACATGTAAAGATGGTTCAAAAAATGAAGAAGTATTATCGAGTTCTTGTAAAAGCAAAATGACAAAAAAAAATTCTCAAGAAGAGAAACCAAAGCGATTTGATGTAAAAACAGAACAGTTTGACGTAAAAACAAAAAATTTAGAAAAAAATTATAATGATGAAATAAATGAACAAAGAGAAAAAAATAATGCCAGCAGTGAATATTCGGAAGATTCAAATGATGAAAGCTCCTCATACGTCGCATCAACAAATTTAACTTTTTATTCAAACATGTCATATTCGGAGCAATCCCTTTCTGAATGTGAAGAACAGTACAATGAATATTCAAGAAAAAACAAAGGTAATATAAATCATATGCAAATAAAAAAAAATGAAATGTTAAGGAATCTATCCTCAGCAATTAGTGAATCGGCAGGCATCGAGATCATGTTAGAATCGGATAAAGAATTTAACAAATCAGAAGCTAATTTTGATATTAATAGAGGAGGAGGAGAAGAAGAAGAAAGAGGGTATCACGACGCAAGTCAAAATAAAACAGCCTCTCCCATGAAGAAATGCAATAATCAGGACAGAAATCAGATCATCTTAGATGAAGAAAAAGTGAATAAAGAGGAGGAATGCAAAATGGAAGAAGATGAAACTGAGGGATCAGAGGATACTGCAGATGGTACCGATGTTGAGCTAGAGGAACTGGAAGATGGAGAAGTAGAGGTAGAACAAGATGGAGAAGTAGAGGAAGAGGTAGAGGAAGAAACAGAGGAAGAGGTAGAGGAAGAAACAGAGGAAGAAGTAGAGGAAGAAACAGAGGAAGACGTGGAAGAGGAAGACGTGGAAGAGGAAGACGAGGAAGAGGATGACGAGGAAGAGGAAGACGAAACAGATATTGAGAGCGACGAAGAAGAAGACGAAACAGAAATTGAGAGCGAAGAAGAAGATGAAACATATGAGACGCGCGAAACGGATATCGAGCATGACTGTTATAGTAATGAGAGTTACGAGGTGGAGGAAGAATTGGAAGAAGTGAACATTGAGGAGGTGAACGATGATGAGGTGTACAGTGAGGAGGTGAACATTGAGGAGATGAACATTGAGGAGGTGAACGATGAAGAGATGGACAGTGAAGAAATGAATCACGTCCTTTTTGACAAATCTGACGACGATGATATCTATTATGATGAAGAGGATTTGCACGATTGCGAAGACGTAGAGGGAGAAAATGCGACGAGGGGAAACAGCTGGAATGACAAATCAAAAGCAAAGTTGGAAAAAAATTCTCAGCTGAAGGACGCAATTGATACCATATCACTGGATGCGCTGGCAAAAATGATTATATGCATGATGAAATTAGTTGACACGCAGCAAATATCTCCTTTCATTCTGTTTCAAAAAGTGATGAACATGTTTTGCAGAATTGTAGTACGGGAATCAAGAAGGAATTCTGGGAACTTCAATCAAAGACCATACTTCCGATTATTTTTATCAATACTAATTGAGATAAATAAAAATGAAAAACACTTTGAATATTCATATAATAAATTAATTTTAGCATTGGGATATTATTTATGTATTCTGAATCCACTACGTGTCCCAACATTCATTTTTGCATGGCTAGAATTGATTAGTCATAAATTATTCTTACCAAAAATATTAAAAACTTCCAAAGGATGGTGCATATACAACAAGTTACTAATTTATTTATTAGAATTTTTGTATGTATTTTTAAAAAATGCTTATTTAACCCCATCCATTAAAATACTATATAGAGGAACACTAAGAACATTGTTAATATTATTACATGATTTTCCAGAGTTTTTATGTGTATACAATTTTTCATTTTGTAATTCCATACCATTAAATTGTGTTCAGTTGAGGAATTTAATTTTATCAGCATTTCCAAGAAATCTCAAATTACCTCATCCATTTTACCCAAATTTGAAGGTTGACTTACTACCAGAGATGAAAGTGGTACCAGTTATTTTAAACAACTTTACATTTATACTCATTGATTATAAAATAAAAAAAGATGTAGATGATTATTTTGTTACAAGAAGTGTTAAAAGTTTAAAAAGAATTCATAAAAAACTTATTGTAAAAAACAAAATGAAAGCTTTATATTTAAAAACAAAATATAACATATCTTTAATAAATGCTCTAGTTCTATACATAGGAATGTCTTTGCCTCCTCAAATTTTAATGATAGATAAAGTATCAGAATCTCATCCAGCATTGGAAATAATACTTCATTTGACATACAAGTTAGATATGGAAGGAAGATATTATTTATTGTCTTCCATAGCCAATCATTTAAGATATCCCAATGCTCATACCCACTATTTTTCTTGTCTTCTCCTATGGATATTCAACATATCAAAAATGGAAATTGTCAATGAACAAATAACAGGAATTTTGTTAGAACGTTTAATAGTACATAGACCACACCCTTGGGGATTATTAATAACATTTATTGAATTAATAAAAAATCCAATTTTTAAATTTTGGAATTGTTCCTTTGTTCATGTATCTCCAGAAATAGAAAACTTGTTTCAATCCATAGCCCACTCTTGTTTAGTTAACCAGATGGAGCATTTCACTTCTGGTTTGGGTTCAAATGTAAGTGCTGGATCCACTGGTATCAACCCAAGTAACACAAATACGAATCTAAATACAAATACAAGTACAAGTACTAGCGCTATAAATTTGACAAATGTGAGGAATGGCATCCCACACAACAAGGACAGAAGCAGTATAGATGTAAAAAATTTCACCCGTGCAAATGATTTAAATTTCAATAAAATATTTCCAAACATGAGTCATAACAATCATAGTAATACGACCACTAATACACACAACCTAATAAACCAAAGCAACGTAAACATGAATGAAAACACAAGTATGAACTTGAACAGCAACTTTGCAAATATCACCAACATTGATATATTAAGAAAAGCAATTAAAAATAATTATATAAATGGAAACATCACCAAACCTAACAACTACACGAATATACATCAACAATCTCACAATGTTTCATCCAATACTGTAAAAAGATATCCCAATTACAATGGAAGAAATGCGAGTGATATGGATAATCAAATCTCCCAAAACCATGCCTCACATATCAACTGTCTTAACAGTTCCTCCATCCTATCTCATGCTATAGTAGAAGGAAATAAGCATAATGAAAATTATTATCTCTCTAATGTGCACAATTTGAGTGATAAAAATAATAAAATGTTAGATACCGATAGTCAATACAATTTTAGCGAAATGCAAAGGAATGCGCAAAATGGAAATACTATCTCCAGTGAAAATGTGAGAAATGTAAACATTGTTAGAAATATTAATACAGGCATGAATGCAGATATAAATGGGAGATCTCATACCAAATTCAATACGAACCGCAACTTTATTACAGCTAACATGGGGGTAAGTTCACCCAATCACAATATGGAGAATTTAATTAATTTAACCAATTACTCCAATCGAAGAACCGTTAGCAATAATTCAAACCATGATGAAAACCAGTAAATTACTAGTCTATGAAGAAAAGAATAGACAAGTAACACACATAGAGAAACACATTACCATTTGTAAATATGCAAAAACCTTGTATACGACCCACATATAATGTCGAAGCAAAACTGGTGCATGCTTTTACCATAAATAAAAGTGCCATTATACGGTTATATACTATTATAGTGTAATTTTCTTATTTCCATTAAAAAAGAAAGGGGGAAAAAAAAATATATATATATATATATATATATATATATATATATATGTACCATATAACATGCGTACGTATTTTTTTTTTTTTTTTTTACACCATGTATTGTCTTACTGTATATACAAAATGTAGTTCTAACATGTATTCCCGAAAATGTAATTACATATTTATGCGTAATATTTCCTCCTCCATAGCAAGTAAATAAAGCAGTACAAGAATAAATGTCATACATCCATTGCGTTACATATATATATACTACTACTGAATAATGTGATTATTTCTATAAATTTTCCTTCATTTTTTGTTTACTCCTCAAGCATGTGTTTTTACTTTTTAAAAAGTAACATGATTTTTTTCTTCCCATTTTTCTCCACATGTTTTGTCCCTACCCTCACCCCCTTTTTAATCATGTTTTCAAAAAAAAGTTAAAACAGCCTACCAATAAACAGTAAACTACAACATATATAATCATTTTTGTCTTCCTAATTATAAAATGGAATTTTCAATTTTGATAAATGTTAATAACGTCAAAGTGTTATGAATAAAAAAAAAAAAATAAAATAAAAATTTTCTCAAATTACGTATTCATCCATGGGACTCATACACATTCTGTAATGAACAATGTGCAAGGTGTACATTTTGCATAAAAAGTGAAAAAATTTTCTCTGCCCTCCCAATAGATGCTCATATTAACTGTGAATAACAGCTATAAAAGCACCTTAAAACACAACAACATTTATACATATACACACGTAAACCAATATACAGTACATGCATATATTTATTGTGTTCAGTTCTACTTCTGAAAAAGCATAAACTTCTTCACTTTTGACAATGAAAAAAAAAAAAAAAAAAAAAAAAAAAATGTCATTTTATGCTGGTACAACTTTTAGTCTTTTTTTTTTTTTTTTTTTTTTTTTTTTTTTCACAACTACGAAATATGCACATGTAAAATTTCTCTTGTCTTGTTGAATCCCTAAGCATACGTGATTTACCCAAGGTGTATGAAAGTGTAAGTATTCATGTATATGCACAAATGGTATATATATTTACAGATAAACATATAAAACATGATTTAATTTAATACTTCTAATTTTCTCTTTCTACCTTTCAATCTCTCTCTCTTTTTCTTTTCTTCCCTTTTTGTTTGTTTGTATGTATGTACGTATATTTGTACATACGTATGCATGTATGTATTTTTTTTTTTTTTTTTTTTTTTTTTCAGCAAAATTTTTTTCCCCCACTTCATGATGGAAAGTACAAACACGTTTGAATTTAAGAAAATCGATAAGCTTAATCTGGACAAGTATAATGTACCCCCTTACTTTGAAGAAATTGTTTCGGAATTCATTGCAAAATTGGTTCAAAAAAATCCGGACAATCCATACCTATTCGCTCTCAACTATTTTGATGAAAAATTGAAGGAATATATACATAACTGAATATGTTTTAAAATCCATTTTTTCTTTATTTCCATTTAACGGAATTGGAAAATATTACTCGATAACTTTTCAGATCATCAGGACGTCCATTATGGTCTCGATGTTTATCTCTACAACAGACACTGTAAAAATGGAGTATGCAATAATGAAGTGACGTTTGAAAAAATTCCAAATGTGTGCACACTGCAATATACATCTTAATAATAATAAAAAAAACGCAGGAAACGCAGGAAACTTAAGAAACACAAAAAACTGAAGAAACTTAAGAAACACAAAAAACTGAAGAAACTTAAGAAACACAAAAAACTGAAGAAACTGAAGAAACCGAAAAAACTGAAAAAACTGAAAAAATTGAAGAAACTGAAGAAACTGAAGAAACATGGAAAACACATAATTTGCCAGCAAATAAAAGGACGCCCAAATGTGCATTCATACATATTCATGAGAAACTAAAAAAAGAACGCTTAAAAACTCTTTAACGAATTTATTTATACCTGGAATGTCGATGGAAAAATTTTCCAGAACCTTGGGATGAATTATTCCCAAAATTCCAAACTTTAAATTGTGTGGAAATAAAACGATGTCAACTACTCTCTCATTCAGGTATGAAGGATCTGCGTATTTTTAAAATTTTGACGAATGAAAGAAAATAATTACAGCAAAAATTCAAAATATGATCATATGCCACAATTAATGGCATGAGCAAATGTACACATATATGCACCTCTTGTGCGTATAAAAATGTACAGACATTGCATAACAAATGATGTTTTTAAGATTAACACTTTTAATAGGAGCTCTATGAGTGCTTCTACTAATAGCAGCTCTATGAGTGCTTCTACTAATAGCAGCTCTACGAGTGCTTCTACTAATAGCAGCTCCACGAGTGATTCTACTAACAGCAACTCCTTTTTCACATCCATGGTGTCGCATACTTCACGTGTGTGCAAGCTAATCGATCCCCGTCACTCTCTCTCCCCCTTACCTTCCTTTTGTACCAACTTGTAAAAAACGTCAGACCTTATGGATATGTTTTCCTTTTTCTTTTCCTCAATTTTGTAATCGCTAAAAAGCTGAAATTCCTTCAAAATTGTTTCTAACATACCATGTGCTTCCTCCATGCCAGCAGTAAACTTATCAGCAAAGATAATGGATAAGTACCTTTTATTCACAGCATTGGTATCAGTTTTGTTACATGTGGTGTAGGAAATATCTCCAATTTCAAAAAAACGTAATGGCAACTCTCTATGCTTATTTGCTGAAACAAATTTTAACAAATTCACAATTAGAGATGTTCTTACAATTTCATATTCTGATGTTTTGGAATTTAGTATTTGAACAGGTGGTGCTAATGGATTATACTCTTCTACATTTATCTTCTCGTCGTTGTATTCCTTGTGTTTCCTCAACATAAACTCGTAATTTTCCCTTTTTGATAATAATGCATTTGTCATAACTTCAGTATAAGCACATTCAACCAATGCATTTCTGAACAATTCTGAGCATGCATTTAGTGAATTTTTTTTTGAAAACACAACATTTTCAGCTTTAATATTTCCATACCCATAAGCAATAGCTATATCTTCAATAATATCACAACAGTGCATTATATCTGATCTGTAAAAAGGAACATCCACAATGAATGTTGTATTATCGATGACTTTCGTTTCTATCATCATTTTTTGTAACAAGGGTCCAACATCTTTTACTGTTAAATCTGAAATACCTGATAACTTCTTAACATAATCAATCTTACATGTCAAGGTCTTATTTTTAAAAATAGGATATAAATACCTATTTCCATTTTCGAGATTATGATTTTTATCATATAAAACAAGAAAAGAATGAATTGAATATTTTGGAGTACAGTATTCTGATAACATTGAACAAATAATATTTACAGCTATTTCAGCTTTCTTTTTATCAATGGCTGTACATTCAATAAATAAATTTGTTGTGCCATACGTAATTTTGGTATGATCACAGTTTATAATTGGAGGAAGGGATAATATCTTATTCTCTGCATCTACTATGATTGGATATTTTTCAAAATCGCTTATAATTTTTAAATAAGATTTTAAATTTATATTGTCTTTATAAAATTTTATCAAATTAGTTCCATTCAAATTTTCACTTTCATTTAAGGGAATAAAATTTATTTTTGATTTTTCCTCAAATTTATATTCTACAGGAAATTTTATTTTATCATAATCATGAATTCCAATAGCTAATACAGTTCTCCTCTTCCCCAAGTTATGATGTAACTTTTCTTGTAATTCAATTATATTATTATAAATACTCTCATTAATTTTTATATTTTTCAAAACAGATGAAACAACATAACCTCTTCTTTCATCTACCGATTTGTTAACATTCATATAATGATTTTCTTTCATACATGCATCTTCACTATTTGTTAATAAATTATATTTTATCTTTTCATATTTTCCCATGAAATTTTTTAACGCTCTGCATAATCCTTCTGCACATACGAGATCATACCTGTTAGCAGGTACTTCTATCTTATAAATCTTCTTCTCATTTTTATATTCCACGTCGTCAATTTCTATTCCAAATTCGAAGCAAATGTTGTTCAGTTTTTCTTCTTCGATTTTTTCTCCCAGTTTTTCTATAAGATCTTCTTCGTGCACGGATATCGTTGGCATTTTGTCTCTTCAAAAGGAAAAAAGCTTGAAGTGACAATTTCCTCTTGGAAACGTAAATATTTACAACCTTCTACACAATATATATATTTTACCAGCATGTCATATATACATACGAACTGATGTCTCTTCCCCTCTGCACGTTCATATATATTTACTCGTCCATTCCTCCACCCAAGCTTGGAAAAGTGGTAGGTTCGCTTCCCTTTTTAACTGTTCACTTTTATGTATTTACAAAATTAACTGAATATGCTGTACAACAGATATTTCGATCTGTCTTCACCTCGAACAAAATTCAATTTCCTTCTGCCGAATGTCTGTACATACATATGCATGCCTGTATATGGATATGTATATATGCATGTATATATATATATATATGTATGTATATATATACATATATATATTTATTTATATCCTTTCAGTGCCCTTTCCTCATGTACGTTTTACCCACTACAAATAAACACCCTTTCATCAAATTGAAAAAAAAAAAAAAAATGCCTTTCAAAAATATGCTCCGAAACGATGAGATCAGAATAATTTCTCCACTTCTCATCCAACTACTCTTTACTTTTTAGGGAACTTCCCTTTATCAGGATTGGTAAAAAAAAAAAAAAAAAAAAAAAATTGGCACATGTAGAGGAAAGGGCGTGTACACATATATGTAAGTACATGTACGTGTCATATAAACATAGAGACATTCGTGCTGGTGTTTTTAATACACCTGTATATATTTTGTAGCCATTTATGAAGCTATCAGTTTTGCCTATATTTTAAGTATGCGGGGAAAAGGAGTATAAAAATGCCTTATAAACCAATTCGAGGATATTTGATTTATATTTCTTCAACTTCAAGCAAGTAATAATATATTATTTAAAAAATTTTAAAAAGAATTCCACTTCCCTTTTTTTTTTTTTTTTTTTTCTTTCAGTTCTGCACAAATTAACAATAAACAAAATTTGGAATTTGTTACTTATTTTTCGGTTTACGCTATCCTAACTTTGCAGGCTTCTCATTGCACAACTTTCTCTCTTGCAGGTTATTTAGAATTTATGATTTGATCATTTTCTCATCTTTACCTTTTTACATTTATTTTACTTTTTTTTCCTTGTTTTTTACTCCTTATTTTTTTCTCACTTTTTTTTCTTCCTTTTTCCATCATAATTTATGCAAATCAAATTGAATAATAACTTTTTTGTTCATCCCTTGATGCAAAGATAGTACGGACGTGGTGTATGTGCGTTCGTGATGAATCAGCATAACCAAATTTCTCTCAAACATACAAAAATATATACAAGTGTATAACAATCTGTTTCAATTGCTGCTCAGTGTATTTTTCTCTTACCCAAAGCAACTTCCTTAGAACTTGTATGTTCTTTCTTAAAACTACCATTTTTCTTCCTATAAAAAAATTTTTTTTTTTTTTTTAAATTTGCTTTTTTGTCATGTTAACAAAAGAGAAAACTTTGTGCTTAGGCAAAAAACACAATTATCTCGTTCATTCGCATACACATTTGAAGGTACATTGTTCTTATAGTCGTACATATTACATTACACACGTTTATGGACATTTCAACACCAGAATAAATTAGATTCTCCAGTTTCTACCACACTTCCACGGCCCTACATATCACTCTTGACAATTGCTATAGTTACTGCAGAGGTTCAATATATATATATATATATATATATATATATGTATGTTTTTCATTACAGAGAAATCAAATCAACCTTTACGAACAACCACTGCACAAATAGGTTTGCATTTCTTTCAAATATACATAAAGAAGCCAGAGAAAATGCAAAGCTTGTCTCACCACATGTCTCAAGATAAAATTTTCAGCTTCTTTTTACTTACGTTCATAATGTGTGTTACTCCTTTTTTTATCTAATGAAAGTTTGATTTAAATAAAAAGAAAAAAAAATTCGTTTTACACGAACAAGACTTCAATTAAATCTTTTACAAAACTTAAAAAAATAAAATAAAAAGTGAATATTATTGGCAGTTATGCATATTATATCTTATCACTATGAAGCAGGCAAAAAAAAAAAAAAAAAAAATTCAATTTCAACAGAAATTGCAAACTTACAAAAAAGCACTACAAAGTAGTAATACGTAGAAATACAAATGCAAAGAAATGCATTCCAAAAAAAAGAAAAAAAAAAAAAAAATCAGCAAAACAATTCAATAATCAAGACGGATTGGGTGAGTGTAACCCATATGTCCCTTTTACAGCTGAATGAATTTGTTCATCTAGATGTGTGAAAAAAAAAAAATTTGCAAAAATAAAGCAAGATAGGAATATAAGGGTATTTATTATTAGATATAAATAAAAACACCGTTGGTAGAC
Source organism: Plasmodium gonderi (assembly GCF_002157705.1). Lineage (NCBI taxonomy): Eukaryota > Apicomplexa > Aconoidasida > Haemosporida > Plasmodiidae > Plasmodium > Plasmodium gonderi. Next base: position 118,006 of record NW_021628934.1, read on the forward strand.
ATGGTGAGATGTGTTCCACTACAAGCAATGGTGCGACAACTGTACAATAAAATTCAAAGAAAAAGGAAATCAATAGACTCATCATTCATTTTATTGACAAAGGTGGGTCTAATTTTACATGCAAAAAAAAAAAAAAAAAAAAAAAAACAGCCAAATGAAAAAAGTGTCCATAACTCTATAACAACTAAACAAACACACAGCTTTTATGTGGAATACTTATTCTGTATATAATAGATGGGAGTGTATAAAAAAAGAAAAAAAAAAATCCTTTTGTGCAAGGAAATAACATATGTATGTAAAATGACAAAATTAAAACTTTGTTCACTACTTTTCTGTGATCACTCTTTTTTTTTTTTTTTTTTTTTTTTTTTTTTTTACCGTTTGCTGCACTACACACATACAGGGACCAGCAAATCATATAACCCTAAAGACTACCAAAATAATTACTAACAAAATTATTAAAACAAAAATAAGGAATCCTGTACACCTTATACTCCTAAAATATCTACTTCTAGTTATTTCAATTTCTCGACCGGTCAAAAGAATATTATCATGGGTCGTCATTATTTGAGAATCTATGTTGTCAATGCTTTCTCCTTGAACATTTATTTGATCAAATAATTCCTTGTATAATTCTTGTATATTAATTATATCTTTATGTAATTTTTTTATTTCCTTATTTTTCTGATTCAATATTTCATTTTCAATATCTACCGTTTTTACTGATATAAATTCTTCATTTTGCACAGGATTCTCCAGATCTCTGTTATCTTCATATCCACCGTTTTCCATATATCCATCATTCTGCAATAGGTATTCATTAATTTCACTTTTTTTATTTCCTGTAAAAATATTATTTTTATATTTCTTTTTTTTTTTCTCCCCTTTTACATTTTCCAAACCTCCCGTAGGAATGGCATAACTTCCCTCATAATTTTCATTTTCATAAAAATTATAATCATAAATGTTTACATTAAACTTGTCTCTATTAGAATCATAATTTGAATCACTATTTCTTGAAAAGTTATTAAATGAATCATATCCCAAATTCCCATTAGATGTGTTCACATTTTTTAATGACATGTCACTTAAAACTGTTTTGTTAATATAATTTTTAGATGCATTTTGAAAATTGTTTACCGCTTCTATATATGAGTTCGATAACTTCTGCAACATAAGCTTCACTCTTATCTATACAATTTAAATAGGAAGAAAAAAAAAAAAAAAAAAAAAAAAAATCATTATTTAAATGTCACACGAAGAAAATATATATATATATATATATTCGATACTCAAAATTGTTGTGCCTTTTATGTACTCTTAAATTTTTCACCCCTGGCATGCAGAAAAGTGGATGGTGCTGGATATATACTCATTCTTATATTCAAATATGTGCATATAAAAGTAAGTATACATAAATTTCACACATGAAAACGTATAGTGACAAAAAAGGAAATGTTCACACTGAGCTATATTCGGATAGGCATACCCTTTCACTTTGTGGGGCATTTTCTACATTACTAGAATAATTCTTCAACTTTCTCTGTATTTCCTGGATTTTCACTTTTCCCTCTTGCACAATTCCTTGTCTACAAATTTAGTACACGAATATATATGTACAAAACTGTTTAGTTTAAAATATGTACAACTGTAGGAGTGGACCATGGATGGAGCTCCTTTTTTACGTGCACCTTTATACTAGTTTTTACGCTACTTTATTCTCTAATTTTCACATTTAACAAAAAATGTGTCACTTTTTCTTCTTAATTTTAACATGGTTTCATCAGGCTTTTCTAAATTTATGAGCCAAATGTGGACAGAAGCCCCATATCAACGAATTCATATTTTGAAAATTCGCAGAAATGACCTTCATCTCTTTCTCTCTCTCTCTATCTCTCTCTTTCCCTAATTTTGGTCTCCCCTCATTGTGCTTACACTTTTTCGGAGCTCTCAACCGAACACACTTCATTTTCATTCTAAAGTGGAACAAGAAAAAAAGGAAAAAAAAAAAAAAAAATGTTCATCAATGTGTTGAAAAGTACATATATACTTCAACGTGTCATATGTACACAAAATGATTGGGAACATCTTTGTATTTCGTCTTTTTCTCGCTCATTTCAATAATTTGGAAACGGCCATTTTATAATAGTTACAAAAAAAAAAAAAAAAAAACTCCTCTTTTTCATTTACTATTTTTAAGATCCTTAAGGTGTAGGACTTTATAATACCTATGTCATTTTGAATGTCCGAGTTAAATTCAAAACTACTCGCATTCTTCTGATTTATCTTTTTATTTTCTTTCTTTTTTGTTGAATATGACATGTTTTAAAGAAATCTTGAGGATGGAAAAATTGTGAAATCTCGTAAGGTACTGAAACAATGTAACACTGAAGTGATGTGGCGTTGATGCCACAAAACATTAGAAACGGACGAAACGGAAGTAGCAACAAAACGAGCTATATTTGTCAAAAAGGGCGAAATTTTTGTATAAACTTGAATTTCTTATATACACATCTATACATTCATATTCAAATTTGTATATCAACAAGGAAATTCTGAGTCTTTCAGCGACGTGAGGCCATAAAAACTATGCCTTTATATAATGTGTTTATGCACAATTTAACAATGCACTGTAACTCGAAGGGATTGTAGAAAAAATTCTTTTCCTTCAATTTCTAACATTTCTGTTATAATTTTTTTTTTTTTTTTATTTCATGTTCCTTCATATGATAACAAATTTGTAAAACGCAAAACCTTAGAACAACAAAAAACTAAGTAGAAGCTATAACATCGCAAAAAAAAAAAAAAAAAAAAATTAAGAAGTGTTAAGAAGTGCTAAAAAATGGTAAGGTGTGGTAAGAAATGATAAAAAGTGGTAAGAAATGATAAGAAATGATAAGAAATGTTAAGAAATGATAAGAAATGATAAGTTCTAAGAAATGTTGAGAAAAATTAAAAAAAAAAAAATCAATTGACAATTTAAAAGGTATGTGAACAAAAGTTGGAAATATATATAACCTACAATTCATCATCACATATGTGTATAAAATCACTAAGTTTCTATATACAATTTAACACATGTATACATATTATATGTTACCAAATGAGATTCACGAGTACGTGTACGTGTTCGTGTAATGTATATAATATATATGTATAAATCTATATAGTATAGCATATATATAAAATTACATATACTTACGACAAAGTATATACAAAATATATGTATAATATGTGTTGCTTGCCATTATTGTCATATCTCATAAAGGCATAAGGAACAAAAAAAAAAAAAAAAAAAAAAAAGAGTTGTTTAAAAAATTGTATAAAATAGAATAATTACGTTAAAAAATGTAACATAAATATTAAGGGTTAATGGCAAAAAAAAAAAAAAAAACCTAGTACATTACAAATTGTCGAGATAAAAAAAGAACATTCAAAATAGTAATTTTTTTTTTTTTTTTTTTTTTGTTTCCTGTTTATGCAAAAAAAAAATTTTAAAGGAGACGTGAAATCTCCCACAATGCATACTTGTGCTTATACTTATACTTATTCCTGTACTTGTGCTTATACTTATGCTTATACTTATGGCTATACTTGTGCTTATACTTATGGCTATACTTATACTTCAACTTATGCTTATGCATATACTCGTAACGCAACACACTTCAGCTTTCAAATTCACAAGTGAAAAAACTTCTACCAATTTAAACCTCAAAAATTATGCTAGAACACGTGCTCGAGCAAAAAATATATCACTATTGTCATTTTTTCTTTTCTTTATTACTGGGAGGTTTTGAATCCTAGACAATGGGAAAAAGTGTTGTATAAACAGTTTTTAGGATGTGCACATCATATCATCACTCGTGTATGGATAATGAGAAAATTTTGTATATTTTGTTAAACTGTCATCGTTCGGATTACGTCAAACAAAACGGGAACAAAGATGCAAGTACCAGCATAATTACATATATGTACTTATATATAAGTACATATATATATATATATATATATATATATATATGTGTGGGGGTTCATATATATGCATATGAAAAACACCCATCATGCACAATCGATGAGATAAAGAGGTAGAAGTAGAATCTCTTCCTCTTAATAGAAATTCATTTTGATAGCATTATCCACATACAACACACTCTGGTGATGACTTAAATACACATGCTCAAGAATAAGTAAATGTTCACTTACTGTTCTGCTCATTTGGACAACAGCATCAACGATTAGTCTGCATCTATATTCAATGTTTTCAAACGGGGTGCTTGCGTACTTAAAAAAATTATGCGCTTGGGCCCAATAATATGGCGTCTAAAATGGGCAAAGAAATATATAATACAGTGTATTTAAATTATCATGAGGGACGAGTGCATACATATATATGCATGTATGTTTATATATATATATATCTAATATGCATGCACGAGATTTTCCACCGTAACTTATGAGAGAAAAAATATAAATCGCAAAAATGAGAAAATATGAACTAAAAATGGAAACAAGATATACACTCTCCCACCCCTCTGATCCATGTAAAGAACAAAAGTACCATTTGTTTATATTACAAATTCGAGTAACAAAAGCAAAACTGATGAACCACTTAAGATTTTTTTTTTTTTTTTTTTTTTTTCCCATCAAGCTGGTATGTAAACTCACCAAAATATGAATGCTCTTCGTGTGAACTACCCCCTGCTGGTACAATAACCAAAGTAATATTTTATTTTCTTTTTCATAATATGAAATTTCTTCTTCATTCAAAGCATCCTTAATTTCCTTTTCTTCCTTAACCTCACCGGTAGTGTTTGGCAATTCTTCTTTTTTTTGTAAATATTCATAGCACAAATTAGGAGGAAGCTGTAGTTTGTCAATAGTATCAACTCCATCAGATAACTGCTTTTCAACCTGTCAGGAAGAGATAAAATTCGTTTCAGGGATAATGTGTTAACGGATTAAAAAAAAAAACTAAGGGGAATACATTACACATTCCTACATGTGTAAAATTGTGCATGCAGATAACTAAATTCATTGTGTACAAACATGCATGCTCATGTTGTTATATTCATAAAAAAAAATTTAAATTACAAAATTTGCAATAAGATCATTTTCCTCCTGTATCATCTGTCTCTGCAAATCGGACTTTTGTATTTTGTCGAATAGTCTTATACCCTATGAAAGAAATAGGAAAAATGTAAATAATTTAAGTTACCTACGATGCAAGACACAGAAATGATGGAATATCATAAGGGCATCTAGGGGGAGGGGGACAATCATTGTATAGCGAAATACCTCCCGATGAGGCAAAGAAAAAAAAAAAAAAAAAAAAAATTTTTTTTCTCCCAAGGTTTTTCTCAAAGTGGGTGGGCCCCTCTCAAACGGACACCTCCAGCTTAAACTACTTACCCCCTTCACCCGATCGTATCTTCTAAAAAAGACTCGCAGGTAAGCTTTTATATCCTCCATTGACTTTTTCGAGTTGCTGAAATATTTCTGATAAATGAATTCAATATCTTCACTGCCATAAATTATCAAGCCGCTCATGAGTTTATTAAATTCTGCTTTGTTCCACTTAGAGAACCCCTGTTTCAGAAGTTCTTCCTTTTCATTTTTAATTTGATCAATATCTATACTAGCCATATCATGATCGATACTCTTTCTAATCGGCTTGTTGTTTTTCCCCTTTTTGTTATTGTTACTTTCGTTATTGTTATCCCCCAAGTGCCTCTTAATAAAATTTGTCAAATATTCATAACACACCTTCACATTCTTATCCCTAAACCTAACCATACTTAATTTGTTTTTGGATTCAAAAAGTTGTATAATTTTCCTCTTAATCTGTTGAACCTCATCATTACTTCCATTGACACTTCCTTTAACAATAATACCATTTCCACTTTTAGAACTAGCCGCCTTGCTTTTATCATCCTGACTTTTGATATTTCCATCTTCTGCAAAGCTCTTATTGTGATTACTACTACTACCACCACCACCACCACAAACAACAACACCAATCCCTCCCTCCTCCCCCCCGTCTCTACCTTCCTTATCAGCTTCATTCATTTTTTCATCAAAAATATTTGGATATATCAGATTAATAATTTCATAAACATTCTTTCCATGTCTGTCTAGAAAATCTGAAAAATTAATATATTTTTCAAAATCTTTTTGATCACTTTGTGCATCTATAATTTTCCTAATTTTATCTTGACAAACGCGATATTTATTCCACTTTTCTTCTAATTTTTCTAATTCATCTAATTTTTCATTATTAAAAAATTGAAAGTCATGTCCTCCTCTAGCTTCTGCTCTCCATCCATGAAGTACCATTTTTTTCTTATTGATTTTGTTACATGTAGAATTCATAACTTTCCATTTACTTTTTCTTTCTCCTAAATCCAGGAAAGTCATGTTCTTTTTATTATTTTTTAAAAAATTTTTTATTGTTCTCCTTATTTTGTTAATATTTTTTTTTTTCTTCTTCTTTTTCTTCTTCCCTCCTCCTCCATCTACTACTCCTCCTACTGATGTTGTCCCCTCCCCTTCAAGAACGTTACCTCCTAATGAACCATGAGCAGCACCACCACCTTCTCCTCCTTCCTCTTCTTCCTCTTCTTCTTCTTCTTCTTCCTCATCTGCAGAATCAGAATATTCTTCATCACTTGATTCTCCAGAATCATTCTTTGTCAAATTATTGTACATATTCAATCCTCCATCCAGGGATATATTCGATAGATCAAATATATTTTCTAAATTTTTCAATTTGTTTTCAATTTCCATTGTTCTCTTTTCAGCATTCGCAAGAATGATATCAATATCTTCATCCGAAATGGAAGAAATGTCTTGCGTTTTATATACTTCTGGTGCTCCAAAATTTAAAATGTCATGTAATTCTTGTTTATTATTTTCTTTATTGTTTAAATTTAATTTCCCTTTTTGAATAATAAGTGAATCTAACTTCAGCTTCTTTGCTGCTCTTTCAACAATTTTCTCTTCTACCGAATTTTGCGTCACAAATCTGTACACAATAACTCTTTTTTTCTGCCCTATACGATGTGCTCTATCCATTGCTTGGATATCCATTTGTGGATTATAATCTGAATCGAATAAAATAACAATATCAGCAGTTGTTAAGTTGATACCTATTCCTCCTGCTCTTGTTGATAGTAAAAAAATAAAATATTTACTATTTGGTTCATTGAATTGGTTAATTCTTATTTGTCTTTCGTCACCCACAGTTGAACCATCAATCCGTAAATATTCATAATTTTTCCATCTACAATAATCATCTATAATATCCAACACTCTTGTCATTTGTGAAAATAACAATACACGAGAATTTTCTTTTTTCAATCTTGGTAAAAGTTTATCTAAAAGGGACATTTTTCCTGATGTTTCAATTAAATGATTTCCTTCAATATATGGTGGTTCTTCTATACCATCAAATAGGTATGGATGATTACAACATTTCCTCAGCTGCATCAGTATATTAAGCATTTGATTCTTACTTCCTGTCATGGCATTAATTACATCTATATTCTTACTAAGTATATCTGAATATAACTTTTTCTGCAATTTTGACATGCCAACGAAAACGTAAATTTCTCTTTTGGGAGGTAACGATTGCTCTACTTCAACTTTTAATCTTCTTAACATAAATGGTTTCAAAATTGTGTGCAATTGGGTAATTATTTCACTCTGCTTATTATCATTTGTGCTAATTTTTGAGATGTTAAACAAATTATCAAATTCTTCTGAATTGTCAAATATTTTTGGCATTAAAAAATTCAACAAGGACCATAATTCTTTTAAATTGTTATGTAATGGTGTACCTGTGATTAATAATCTGTTCTCTGATCTTAAAAAACGAACCGATGTACTTAACACACTTTTATCATTTTTTATTCGATGTGCTTCATCTATAACCAGGAAAAACCAATCAATATCAAACAAGGCATTTTTATCCTTAATAACTATTTCGTACGTTGTTAATAATATATCATAATCTGTGTGTAATACTTTTTTATTTAATTCTCTCCTTTGTTCCTTACTTCCATAATATTTAAAAGCCTTCATTTCAGTGCACCACTTTTTTATTTCTTGATACCAGTTGTCCAATGTGGATCTTGGACATATGATAATACTTTTTCTCTTTATATTCTTATTGAATCGTAAATAACATAACAAACTAATTGTTTGCAATGTTTTACCAAGTCCCATTTCATCTGCTAAAATACCATTAATTCTGTGTCTATATAATTGATATAACCAATTTAACCCTTCTATCTGATACGGTTTCATGCACCCATTAATGTTAGTTGGCTGTTTTATAATAAATGGTTCATCCTCCTCATTTGCATCTTGCAATAGCATATAATCTTCCTCTTTTTCAGTCAATGCACAACGTCTCGTTTTGTTGACCTTCGATTGCATGTTCATTTTTAATCGTTGCCCTGAAAGCTTTTCCGTGTATCGTTTCGTCTCAGATAAAAGAAGTTCCAGTTTATCTTGTAAATAATTCATCTTTTCTTCACTCTGTTCATGGGTATTTTCCTGATTATTATTATTCTTCTTCTTCTCCCCATCCTCCTCCTTAGCTTCTTCCTTTTCTGCATCAGTATCTCCTTCGTTCGATTTCACATCATTATTCATCTGGGATTCGTCCATTTCTTCTGTTTCACCAACAATTTCTTCATCTTCATTCTCTTTATTTTCCTCCTCTTGTTCCATTATACCATTTTCGCTTAATTTCCTCCTTTTAAGAGATTCAACACTTGGGTCCAATTTGTGCTTAACCCTCATGCTGTTATCATTTGGTACAAAAGTGTCTTCCTCGTTTTCAAATTCGCTCCGAGGGTCACCTCCATATTTACTTTCATCTTTGCTTCCATCTTTGCTTCCATCTTTACTACCATGACTACTTCCATTTTTACTTCCCACTTCGACACCTCTACTCTCCGAGTCCATGTTGGACTCTTCAACAACGTCACTGATAACGGAACTAACTCCGTTTTCACAATTATTCACAAAGGATTCGCTAGTTTTGTTCGTATCTCCATTACTAGGGGGATCCTTGTTCCGTCCACTTTCTTCGTCACTCATAATAAATCTTTTTCTAGCATCATCCAAGTCGTTATAACTTTCATATTTTTTTTTTAAACTATTCTCTATATTCATTTCTTCTTTACAAATATCACTTATATTTTTGTAAGATGCTTCATTTAAATAATTTTCATTGTTTGTCACATCGCACGGGGTTCCTCCTACTCCTCTTTCATCAATTTGGTCATTCATCCCATTTCCATTCCTCTTGCTACTTTCGTTACTGTCGTTACAATTGTTAATGTTTTCAATAACTGTTGCTTTATCTTCGTTTTCGTTTTTTTCATTGGTACTCTTGAAGTAATCACGTACATTTCTGAACATTTTGAAATGTATAGTCTATGTGTTCTTTTTGATTATCTTCCCACAAATTGGGATTTGCGCTCGTATGCTTCCTATGTATATATATGGATATACATGTGTGTGTGCGTGCAAATGGACCTAAGGCTGGTCTGTACATGAGACAGGTACATACTCTGCAAACACTTATGTGTAAATACACATGCAAGGTTTTACACACATACATATACACATGTAATGCATATAAACAAATGCATACATACACAGCACACGCGTTAGATGAATTTTCCCCTTCCGGTTAAATTTTACGTAACAAAAAAAGGTAACACTGACAATGATGTCTTCTGAATTTTCGTGAACACTATCTCGTGCTTGTATACAAAAAAAAAAAAAAAAAAAAAGAAAAAATGAAAAAATGAAAAAAAAACGAATGGACGCAATTTATAAACTCAGTTATATACACAAATTAAGCCCACAAATTATTCACAAACAATATAACACGATACACTTTATTAACAAATTAATTAATCAAACGTTTTTCTTTTTTCTGCTGACCCGTGTTAATACAGTTGCGTGGTGCATTCCTTCTGATATTTTTGGGTGCAACACATGAACACAAAAGCGTATATATTGGTATAAGGAAATAGTTCTCTTTTTTCAAAATGAATAAATAAGAATGACGCTATATAAACTTTATCAATTCTCCAAATTTCTTCTCTTGTCTCCCCTTTGAATTCACAAAAAAGGGGAGAGTTGTATAATTTGTTACATCCAATTAGCCCTTTTCTTGTTTTATTTTTATTGTTTCGTTTTTGCAAATTCTTTTATTGGTTTTTTTTTTTTTTTTTTTTTTTTTTCTCACTTATTGCGTATATGCTTATTACTTCTAATCCTGATGTATATTTAAAAATATTCTGCTTTTTGCATAATTATGCATACGCATGAATGTGTGCATACAGGCGTGTACATATTTATCCACATATACATGCCTATATTCCTTATATATACGTGCAATGACATAAGCATGGACACACTATACCATGTTGCAAGCAAAAAGTTGACAATCCTGTACCTCTTTCCACAATTTTCTGTCTTCGTATTTGTATTTTTAAAGGTGGTAAATTTTCTTAAAAGAAAAATGAAAATAAATCTGATGAATCATGAGGGATGGGTAGCGAGAACTAGAAAGATGGAAAATGCCCACAAATTGGCACGTCAAAAATGCAAGGTAGAAAGGCACGCAAGGCAAAAAAAAAAAAAAAAAAAAAAAAAAAAAAAAAATTGTAAAACAAAAAAGGCAAGGAAAAAATGTGAAACAAAAAAGGCAAGGAAAAAATGTGAAACAAAAAAGGCAAGGAAAAAATGTGAAACAAAAAAGGCAAAGAAAAAATGTGAAACAAAAAAGGTAAAGAGAAATTGTGAAACAAAAAAGAAAAAAGAAAAAATTCAAAACAAAGAGGCAAAAGGACGCAATTTACACATTGTAATTTGTTATGACAAAGAACACGCATTAAATCAAGTGAAAAATATTCAAGCACAGTTATAATGCTAAAAAAATAGGCAGGCGATGCAAGTATGGATGGCATGTGTATTTCCCTTAATGTGCATACACAAGGAGCACATCATAACATGCGTACGTTCGCAATGAAGCTTGCATAACAATAAGTATTCATATCTAGCATGTACGTTTATTCATATATACGTAAATATATATATATATACATATATGTATATTTTTGTATCGTTCATTCACATTTTCATTTATTTTCCTTTATTTTTCATTTTTTCACTTTAATTTAATTCTCATTTATTTATTTTATTTTTATTTTTTTATTTTTTTTATTAATTTTTTTAACCTTGAATAATTTCACTAAATTTGGTTAATCTTGACTTTATTTATTTTTTCTCTTAAATGAAAGGCTGAAAAAATTTCCGCTTTTTCCACATTATATATGTATAAACAAACGTATAAAGAAATGCATAAATAAATATATATACAAAAATAGTCATATATATACAAATAATTTTTTCACTATCTTTTTTTTTTTTTACCTTAACAATAACTATACTCTTAAACAACCACTTCTTTTTTTCCCCTTCACATATAATTAGAAAAAAAAAAAAAAAAAAAAAAAAAAAAAAAAAAAAAAAAAAAAAAAAAAAAAAAAAAAAAAAAAAAAAAAAAAAAAAAAAAAAAAAAAAAGTATAAAGGGCTATCGCCGTAAAAAAAAAAAAAAAAAAAAAAAAAAAAATTAATACATCAGTATGTATAATTTTTTTTAAAAACACAAATGAAAGAAATTCAATAGTCACAAATTATCTTAAATAATCTTAAAAATGGTAGAAATGAACTTTTGCAACATTTATTGAACTCATAGCATTTTTACAAGCAAATTTTTCTACACTTTAATGCAGGATGCAACTCCATAAAACATACAACGGATTGTTGCAAGGTGTATGTGCACAGGAATACAATACACATGTATGTACATATATATATATATATATCATAACAAAGCTTGTGAGATTGTGAAATTAATGCAGACTCTCTCTGCCACTGTTTCATGTATTAAGTAATAGGAAAACTACATTATAAAGTGTTGTCACAATAGGTATTTAAACAAATGGATTAAGAGAAAAATCCATATTTACATGTTTATGTACCACATGTATAAGCACATTCATACAACCAGAACGAACTACAAAATGATTCATAAATGTGAATAATACATTATGTCGCATGAATTGCATGTACGAAATATTATATATTGTTCGTTTTATGTATGCATGGTCAGGTGATTTGACGCGAATAGTATTTTTTTTTTTTTTCATGTGAAGCCTTAACAACATGTGTCAAAAGGGTATGCAATAAAAAAATGTAACAATATTACACAAATATCAGCAGAATGTAATTACATACAAATGCGTAATTATGTATACTGCATAATATACACATTTTTCATTCTCACCACCTTTTGGTTTCACTATCTTTAATGAATTCGTGTGAAGAAAAATTCATACATGAATATATATATATATATATATATATATATATTTTTCCCTTCATCAAAAATAGTGACATACACGTTACACTATTTTGCAAATAAACTGTAGGCATAGTAAAATTTTATCCCCCTCTTATTTTCACCAAGTCCTTTTTAGGAAAAGAAAGAGGCTGTGTATACAAGGATCAACTATTTACTGCGTTTAAATAAAATAAATAGTGAATAATGTGTGTTTTTATTGCTCTTCTCCCATGGCTTACAATTTTTTCGTAGAGGAAAAAAAGTGTTCCAAAAATTAAAAAACAACAATCCTTTTCACTCAAGGTATACCACAAAATTGCAAAACACAAAAATAATTTCTCCAAAGAATGTAGCTTTGGGGAAAGAAACAGTACGTTAATCATTTAAGTAAAAGACTTAAATAATTAAACTTGTGTTCTAAAAATTAATATATACGTAAATAATTTAATCTAAATTATAATTTTTCAATAATTTGCAATGTTCGTGAAAATGCCAAATGTACACACAAGTAGGACATGAACATGCATATGACAAATACATAATTAAAGTTAAGTATATCGCATTATTATTAAAAAGGTAACACACGTGGTGTAAAAGTAGATTTATTTTTTTTTTTCCCTTTTATGACACATTTTGTATTTCTACAATTTTTCCTATTTTCACGAATACGTGAAGTTTTATCATCTCGATTATTCAACTTCCCCCTTCACGAATTCTGTACAAACCTTAAACTATGCTACTCGGTCTGCATTTTCACTGAACAAAATGTTCAAACTGTGAAAAGTCATAACGTCAAATTTTTACATAAAGTAGTGACCTCTTCTATTTTTTAATTCATCTAAACGCTTTAATTCTCATGTAGAAAGGGAGAGGAGGGGTTAACACAAAAAAAAAAAAAAACTACATTGTGTTATTTTATTTTCTACATTTTTCCTTGAACACAATAAAATCAATCCTTATAAAAATCCAAAAACGAAGGGAATTCCTCTTACACAGAATTTGCAAAAATAGCTCTCGTTATATTTTTCTCATGTTTGTGCACACACAAAAAAAAAAATTACAACAGTGAAAGAGGTAACTAGTAAAAGTAAAATAAAATAAGATAATGTAATACACTCAAGTGGCTCCTACAAATGTTATTATAAAATGGTTTTGTGTACTGTTCCGTTGTAGCACAAAATAATCATTAATTATTTGTTGTAAAAAAAAAAAAAAAAAAAAAATATTTACTTTTTCTGATAAACGGAAAATATTAATCTCAATTCATTTTTCCTCCATTTTTATGTGAAAAAAAAAAATGCAAAGATAAAGATTTTGTTACTCATACAGACGGATGCAAAACAAAGACATAAATGTGAACAGCAAAAGGACGAGGGAGAAAAATATTTTTACAAAAGGCATAACAATCCCCTAAAAGGTGTGAATAATTGCTAACAAAATATGTAACATTTTTTTTGCGAAAAAAAAAAGAATATTTATGTTTTAACTGCAATGAAAAGCTACACATGTGCATTCTCTTCTTCAACTGGAGCTACCCAATTGGCAACACACACACATATATATATATATATAATACATACATATCAGCTGTGCTGGAAGATTGACCCCCTTCCCCCCTGTAAACGTCACTTTTTTTTCCCCCCACCGTCTCTATTGTCATCATTCAAAAAGTTGTTATAATACTGCAGGTAATACTTCTTATATTCGGTGTTTAAATTACTTGCATCTGTTTTGATATAATTTAAAGTAATGTTTTTATTCGTAGCTATGTCAATAACTTGAAAAAAATATTTGCGAGAAATGGGGTCGTTTTTCAAGTTAAAATTGTGAAATATTTTGTTCAGTAGCAAACCTATTTGATTAATTGACAAGCCAAAATCAATCATACTATTGTATAAATTAAAATATTTGAAAAAAAAAAAATATTTTTTAATTAATGATTCTTTATTTTCATATTTTAGTTTTTCCATTAAAACATTTTCTTGAATTATTTCTGATATAATCACTAAGAGACTCACTTCCCAGAACTTTATGTTATTCCATAAGTTATGGGCATACAAAAATTTGTGCAAATAAATTTTCTTCATCTGTGGATTATCCTCACAATTGCCCTTGCATTCGATCTTGCTTCTGCCTTTACTGATAGATGATGTATCCGCTTCTGTACTCTTCTTGCACTCTTCTATGTTCGCTTCAAAAGTGTGATGGTCTTCCATCATCTGATTATTTCTTTCTGTATCCTCAATGGAATCCTTATTTGTGGAGTTTTCTCTCAGTATACTTAAAGAGTTTGTTTCGTATATTTCATGTCTTTGATCCTCTTTTCTTGTTTCAGCACGTATGGAGGATTCAACATTGGAAATATCCTCATGACCATCCTTCTCAGTGGCGACAACTTCCTTTTCTCCTTCTTCTCTATTCTCGTATATATTTACAACACTCCTCTTCCCTTCCACAAGTGTATTATTTGCTTTTGATAGTACATGTACGCTCTTCCCCTTGGAAGAGACGCATTTCACATTCTCATTTGCATACTCATTCGCAAACTCATTCACATACTCATTCGCATACTCATTCACATACTCATTCACATTTTCATTCACATTTTCATTCACATTTTCATTCACGTCCAACGAGAGAAAATCACTCTCTCGAGAAGTGGATTTTATCTTTCCCTGTACATTGTCAGGACTCATTTTTTTATACCGTACTTGGGATTCTCCAGTTCTAGATGAAATTTTGTTTTCATATTTCTCCCAAAAGTGGCACTCATCTAGCAACCGCTTTACATTCAGATGATAATTTTCCTGCACTTCAAAATAAAAATTTTCTGATGCAACTAAAATATATATGGAAGACCAATAATCAAAGTATAAACTACAGTAATCTAAAAAAGATAAAATAATTTTTGCAAATATAATCATGGCATTCATATTTTTAAAATATGTTTTCCCCTTCTTAATATAATACAATAAACACTCACAAAATATAAGCCTATAATTGTACACATTAAAATATGATGTGATGTTAAATTCTTCTATTTTAGCAAAATTACCATGAAATAAATTTTTTAAATAAAATTGAAAAAAAATTTCCATCTTTTTAAATCTATTAGAACAGTTCATTTCACTACTCATGCTGTCTGACTCATCCTCCTTTTCGGTGTCCTCCTCTTTTTCGAGCATGTCTCTTATGTACGTGTAACTCAAATCGGAATTTCGTTGCACACTGTTACCTCTTTCAACCGGTGCATTCATACCTCCTTCGTAAGGAGCATTATTTCGTTTATCACCATGTTTATTGATGATTTTATTAACACATTCCATACACTCCCCAGGACTCCTAACCTCTTCTGCTTGACTCATATTATCATCGTTTTTATTATTCATATCATCAATATTACTTCTAACCAAATCCCCTGTGTCTGTCCCCTCAGCATCAGCATATGACTCAACACCCTCCTCACGTTTACTCGGATTCATTGCATTTCCATTCCCTACCACTCTATTCTCACTTGGATCAACTTTATCTAGTGTTATCCCCATCGTCACACTTGAAATTGCATCTCCTTTGTTATGTTTCCCTTTTTCTGAACATTCATAAATTTCATCTCCTTTGTTATGTTTCCCTTTTTCTGAACATTCATAAATTTCATCTCCTTTGTCATGTTTCCCTTTTTCTGAACATTCATAAATTTCATCTCCTCTGTCATGTTTCCCTTTTTCTGAACATTCATAAATTTCATCTCCCTTGTCATTGCCTTCCTTCCGCGTGGGAAATGTTTCCTTATCATAGTTAGATATGTAATTATGATTGGACGATTCATCATTATTCTCTCCACCTTTGACAGATCCCTCATCAGAAGCTTCCTCCTCGTGACTCATGTCCTCATGACTTGATTCCTTTTCTTCTTCGTCCTTGGTTTTAAAAAAAACAATTTCATTAAATATGTTTGTATATACATTATTAACGCTTTTTTTTTTCTCCCCATGATCCTTGAACCTTCTGTCACTATCCTCATTTTGAATTAAATTTCTGTACACGTTAACATTAAAAAGGGAAGAAATTAAATTGCTATATTTACTCTTAGAGCTATTCACATAATCATGGTTCACAGAATAATCTAATTTACTATTCTGTGGATATCTGTTTCCAACGAAATTGAATTCATTTTGATAATCTATTAGCATTGGCCAAGATACAATATTATTGTAAAATAAAAATTCCCCACTTTGTCTCTTTCTTGAAAGATTCTTACTACCAACAACAGCAGTAGTACCTGCATTGGTAGAAGTACCAACACTAGTAGTAGTACCCACATCGGTAGTAGTAC
Organism: Plasmodium gonderi; assembly: GCF_002157705.1. Taxonomy (NCBI): domain Eukaryota; phylum Apicomplexa; class Aconoidasida; order Haemosporida; family Plasmodiidae; genus Plasmodium; species Plasmodium gonderi. The sequence goes on from NW_021628934.1 coordinate 134,770, forward strand.
CAACACCAGCAGTAGTGGCCACATCGGTAGTAGTGCCATCTTCACCACCACGATCACACCCATACAATGTGCAGTATTCCTCAATCTCCCGAATTGGATCCACGTCCTTGAAAACATTTATACAACTGTTGAGATCATACTGAACATTTCTTATATATGAAGTAAAAAAAATTAGATATTTCATGCAATTATCCTTTATACATGAAATTCTTTTATAATCCATTGATTCTAAGGAATACAAAATACTTTTCATTTTTTTTTCCTTTTTTAATTCGACTTGATTAACATTATTTATGGTGTTCCTATATTCATATTCCCTTTTTTTCGCTAGTAAATATTGATCTATACATGTATTGGAAAGTTGAATTCTCTTTAGTGGATGATAATAAGTACTGTTATGAAAAACATGAATAGATTCTATTAAATTTTCATAAGCATTTATACAATTTTTCACATATTTTACAGTTTCCCTTTTCGCCTTTTCTACCATTTTATCATTCTCCATCCCATCAATTTTTATTTGATCATACACATTTTTATGATTTATTAAAGTTGTATTTAACGTATTATTTAATATCTCACATTCAACATAATTAATAAAATCTGTTATCTGTTCACATCTCCTTTCAAGGTTTCTTTTTAAACTTATCATTCCGCTCTTAATACCTGATGATTCATCATTAAATTCTTTAAATGAGTTACATAAGTTTCTTAAGTTATGCTCATATTCTTTTTCAATACGAATAATCTCCAAAAATATGGTGCTTACATGTTCAAAGCACCTCCTTCCTTCTTCCACTCTCTTCAGGGCTTTCTGCCAATCGTCAATGCTGTAAAGTGGATGTGAAAAAGGAAATGACAATAAGGACAGAACTGACACAATGATCTAAATAAAAATATTATTTTTTTTTTTTTTTTTTTTTTTTTTTTTTTTGCATTTGCGTCTATTGGACAGAACAGGGTTGTATGAGATATAAACACATAACTGCTAAAACTTATTTTTTTTTCTTCACTTTGTCATCACGATGAACATGTGAAGGGGTTCCTCTAGCGAACTTTAAATCGCCTGGAAATTTTCATTCAAAAAAAAAAAAAGCAGTGCACGACAACTGTCCTCCCGTAAACAACTTCATGAAACATATTTAGCAGGACTGACAGGACATAACTCATAGAGATGAAGAAACTCGTAGAGATGAAAAAAATCGTAGAGATGACAAAGCTAGTAGAAATGAAAAAAATATTGAATGTAATCCTTTTCGGCATGCAAGCATTACAAGGTTTTTTCGAAATTTTTCAAGTTCGTTTCCCTCCGATCATTCTTGTTTTCTTCTTCTGGATAAGTTTCTTTCTTCACATTTTCCTTCATCATGTGTCTTCATGGAAAGAATATCCTGTAACCATGTATGTGCATTCCTCACGAAGCGTTTAAATTAATGCTCCGCCCTTGCTTTGACAGGCTCTGCTCTTCTGCTATATAACTGTATATATAAATATAAATATATATATATATGTATGTAAATGCATATACAGGTACATATATATACGTGCACATATATACGCTGTTGTGCTAGTATTGTGTCACGCCAAGATGTTTTTGTGGAACCATTTCTTGCAAGAAATGTTCATTGGTCATAAAAAAAAAATGGATCAAAAGGATGTGAAATAAAGGCATTCATTAAGTGGATATATTTTGGAGAAGCAATTTCTTCTTCTCTTTTTTTCTGTTTTCTATTTTCTTCTCTTTTTTTGTGCTTTCTATTTTCTTCTCTTTTCCACCCTCATTCGTCGCTCCTCAAAATGTGTTAAGCGGCTTCAACCCCTTTGAAGCAAATAACGATTCGTCTTCACGAGTTAATCACAAAATTAGCTCAAAACACATATGCTAGATTTTTCAGACAGAATGTGGTATTCACTGTTTTATTTTATTTCTTTTTGCCCAATTATTTTTTGTATATCATTGCAACAGTGTATCTTTGAAACAACAATATCTTTTTTTTTCCGAGTTACCTTGAGTTAAGCATTCACTGATTTTTGTTTTTTCTGCTTTTCTACTTTTCTGCGTTTCTACTTTTCTGCGTTTCTACTTTTCTGCGTTTCTGCTTTTTTTTTTTAACTCTGGTTAAACCTTCCCATTAAACGGATCTCCACAATCTACCGCCTCCTCCGCCTTGAGGTGGTCTAAAGAAACAATCGATTGAGGTGTATTCCCAAGGACATGCGCATACGTACATGCAAATACATGTCTGAAATGATTAAAAATCAAAGCAAAAATTCTTTGTATTTTTAAGATGAAAAAAAAAAAATGTACACGTATGTGTAGAGGGAAGCATATTCAAAAAAAGCCTTTAATTATATGCACACACAAAGAAAAAATAGAAAAAAAAAAAAAAATATAAATAAATAAACAAACAAATAAACGAATGAACGAATAAATAAACAAACGAGTGAACAAACGAATGAACAAACGAATGAACAAACGAATGAACAAACGAATGAACAAACGAATGAACAAATAGATCAATCTGCAGATAAATAAAAATGAACTCTGTTTTTCGCACACCCCCAATTACTCTCTTTTTACGCGTTACGTAAAACCTTTAAAATGTAGAATGCTCATTCGCTGCGTTATCTGCTGACAGAAAGTACCCCATCAAAAATTTGCATAATCGTGTAAGTGAACTCATAGAACAATCTTTCAGTGTGCACATTTATTTTTTTTTTTTATTTCTTATATTGTACCCTTTTTTACTTCTCATTTCACTCAATTCGATTTTTTTTTTTTTTTTTTTTTTTTGCCAAATCTTCATAATCATTTCTTTGTATCACTTTTTTACACCACCTTGGTGAGGCGCACCTTATGATTCATGAATAGAACAATCACACGACATTCTTTTAGGATGATGCCAAAAAAGAAAACTATAATATAAAAATCCACAGAAAAAAAATGAATAATGAAGAACCGAAAAAGAGAACCAAAAATGGGAACCAAAAAAGTAGGGAAAGAAAAAAGATAAGTGTGAATCTAAAACTTTTTTTTTTTTTTTTTTTTCTTCTCTCCTTTCAAAAAAAATAGGGGGAAAAACATTTCAACGTTTTTTTATTTATCTATTTATTTATTTATTTATTTATTTTATTTTATTAAAACAGAATAGCAATTTTGTGAGGCTACATGTCCTAACCCCACGTGGGAAGGATCTTTATTAACACATTACATGGCACGGAAAAAAGTACATTTCTAAACTAGTGTTCCAATATAACTATTTCTAAACCTGCATTTTCCTAGCTGTACTTCCTAAGCTGAACTTTCTAAAATGCACTTCTTAAACGTGTATGCCTAAAACAGTATACCCATTATTATTATGTACATCCTTTTGATCACCCCTTTTTTATTTTTTTTTTTTTTTATTTCCCCCGCTTTCTTGAATTTTGCGTAAAATTTACCAAAACGAGAAAACAAGCATTTTTTTTTTTTTTTTTTTTTTTTTCCTTTTTTTTCTTCCTTTTTTTTTTTCCTTTTTTTTTTTTTTTTTTTTTTTTTTTTTTTTTTTTTTTCTTTTTTTTTCCCCCTCTTTTTTTTTTTTTTTTTTTTTTTTTTTTTTTTTTTTTTTTTTTTTTTTTTTTTTTTTTTTTTTTTTTTTTTTTTTTTTTTTTTTTTTTTTTTTTTTTTTTTTTTTTTTTTTTTTTTTTTTTTTTTTTTTTTTTTTTTTTTTTTTTTTTTTTTCTTTTTTTTTTGATAATTTGTTTCTGAGAGGGGTTGCATAAAAGTTATTGGCTTCATTTTTCGGAGGGATACACCATTTGACGAATGCAAATTATGCTAGTATCTCAGGGTGTGTTCATATAGTGTGACATATATTGTGTGCATTTAATCACAAACATTGACTTGATATATTGATATATTGATATATTGATATATATATATGTATATACATACATACACATATACATACACACATACATACACACATACATACACACATACATACACACGATAGAATGTACAACTGACACAGAATATGTAAAGGAACACAGATCCAGATATCAAAAAACACTTCATAAACAAGTACGCATATGCTTAAGCAAAAAAAAAAATTCATTATCAAAAAAGAGTTCTTATCTCGATACTTCATCTGTGGGATCTCTAAATTCTGCAAAAAACTTAAGAACTTTCATTTTCAGGAAAGAAATTTAGCAGAATTGTGTAATTTTTTCGTCCACTACCTCCCCAAAAAAAAAAAAAAACTTTCATAATATAAACAAACTTTGGAGTATCAAAAATGAAACATCCTTTTGTCCCATCCCGAGTTGTTCCTCTGCTGCTGCTACTACTACTTTTGTACAAGACATGCAATGCTGAGTCCCTCCTAGATTCAATAAAACACGATTTGCAAATCGTGAATAATCATAATTTCAACACAGTAGTAAACAAATTTCGGAGTGAAAAAGTATTTTCTGTTTTATTTTTCAAAAAATCAAATAAAAATATAAAAAATGTAATACAAAGTTACAATGATGTGGCAGCAAAATTTAAAGGAATCTTAACCTTATGTGTTGCCGATTGTGATGATAACCCAACCTTATGTGAAAGTGAATTATCTCTTTATGTTCCAGATTATAAAAATACAAATACACATCATTTCATGATATACCCTATAGCCCCAATGCCCAAGTTCCTATTTACTGAAGAAATGAATGAAACCAATTTAAAAAAATATACGTATCTTATTCCATCCAAAATAGATATTATTAAAGAAGTTAAAGATTTTAATGTTTTTCTTTCGAAACATGAAAACATGCCAAAAGTCTTAATATTTAGTAATAAAAAAAAACCAAATTATGTACTAAATGCACTAAGTACCAGTTTTAATAAAAAATTAATGTTCTGTTATATTAACAACGAATTAAATGATCTAGTTCAAAAATATAACATCAAAAATTTTCCAAGTATAATCATTTTAAAAAAAAATAAACTTGTTGATACCTATAAAGGAAAACCAAATTTTATTAACATGTTTGATTGGCTGAATGTGCATTCGGAGACATTTGTCCTTGGTGGAGGATTTGACATATCTCCTGAAAAAACTGTAGAAAAACCATGGAAATTTGAACTCATACCCAAATGCACGAAATTGTCTCATGGAGATATATGTTTTAAGAAAGCCGATAAAGGTTTGTGTCTCATTTATTTGAAGGAAGGAGAAAAATTGGAAAAATCAGAAATCGACATGCTTCTTGCCTTAAAGGAGAAGTTCAAGCCACACATAGATGGAAGGTGAGTTTCCCCCTGTCCCCGTTTTTACAGCACATGAGTGTGGAAAAAAGGAAAACACTATTAGCGTGTGCCTTGCTTACACGCATACATACATACATGCTTTTTCGAATGACATGTTCCATATCGATTACATCTCCCATACCACATGCATCTTCCATATCGATTGCACCATCCAAATCACAACATACCTTAACTTTGCAGAGGTATCAACTTTCGATACATGTGGATAGACATAGCCACGGAAGTAAACTTTCGCGCCCTATTCGAACTCAAGAATTATCCTTCAGTCGTTGTTTTCAACCCATACAAACGAATTCGATATGCAAAACTGAATGAAGACTTAGTAGCAACTAAAGAAAATATTGAAAAACTTTTGGAAAAAATATCTGGAGGAGATGCTAAATTTACCATGCTCAAGGGACAAACTTTACCTGAATTTGTTCAGGATGATTCGAAGTCGAACGAAAAAGACGAATTGTAAAAAAAAAAAAAAAAAAAAAAAAAAAAAAAACATCATGCTTCCAAATTGTACTCCATCACGTAGACACATTTAAACAAAGTACTAAATTATGTGTGATCACATATGTTTACCTAGTCGTTAATCCCTGAAACACTTGTTTTTTTTTCTTTTTTTTTTTCCATTTTTTATCTTTTCATCAACTCCTCTACCTCTTGGAGAAAAGGGGGAAATATTTTTCGTCCATATATTTGGCCCATGTGTCTTTTTTATTTTTTTCCCCTTATATCCCTTCACCCTCGTCAAAAACTCTCAAACCTTTTTTGGTTATATCGCCATGGTATATCTTATTTCTTCTTTCTTCGTTCATCTTTCTTCGTTCATCTTTCTTCGTTCTTCTTTCCCCCCCACCCACCTGCATTTTTTTTATACCAAAATTATATGAACATTTTTACGTTTTTAAAAAAAATTATCAAAAAATGAATTAAAAGTGATGAAAAATAGGAAAGGAGAAAAAAAAAAAAAAAGAACAGTTCATGGGTATTTATTTAAAAGAGAATATCTGCCAGTACGGTGTGCACTTCTAGGCACGTGCACGAGGTTAAGATCAAGTTCCTCGAACCATCAAAAAAGCGTAGGGAAAAAAAGAATTGGCACATGTTCAATTTCCTCTAATGGGACTCTACATTTGAGGCCAATGTGGGCATGCTTTTACACCTTATGCTTGTTAGCTTCTGTTCTTGTGATCCTGTGTGTATGTGTGTGTGTATAATGGTGAAATGAAGAGCCACAAAAGTTGACTAGGCCCGAAGTTGCTGACCATGAAGTTTGCCTTGAGACTTCCCACACTTCACAGAGCTGTTTCTGGGAACCCTTTCGTCTGCACACAAGATTACTCATTCAGATAATTTCGAATGTTCCAACATTTCACGGTTTGATCCCATGATGTAGATAAAACAAAATCATCCATCCAAACCATGGAAGAAACCCTACTTCTATGATTTAACATTGTCACAGTGGGATGTGCTATTTTAATTTTTTTTATATGACTTTTAACTAAGTCATTTGCATTATAAAATAAGGGTACAACCAATTGTTCTGGATTCAAGGGAATATTGCTGCTTTCTCTATCTATAGAATCATTTAACATGTTTTCACTAATTTTACCTTGAACTTTCAGGTTCCTACTGCTGCTCAAATTATTTATAGATGTTGTTGGACCCTGATGTGATGTTAGTGATAGTTTAAACTTGCTACTTGTTCTCGTACCTTTCGTTTGAACCTGAAGAAATTCAGCGGATGTATTTTTTTTTGAATATACCTTACTTGTGAGGTTATGTAAAATTTCCTTATTTTTATTTGCACCCTTCCTTTTTATCATGTTGAATAATTCGTCCCTAGAAACAACTGGAACTCTTTTATCAAGGCTAGTTTGTAAATTTGGAGTTACTGTTCTTTTTCTATATGTATCAAGTGCACTAATTCGTTCTTGTTTTCCCATTTTCTCTTTATTTTTATTGTTATTTTCATTTCTCAACGGGTCAGATGGTTTTCCACGATTACGTTCAGACATGTTGGAACCGGATCGATTATTTCTTCGCACCGTTATTTTGTTTAATTGTAAAAAATTTTTGATAATTTTTTTGTTTTGTTGTCGTCCAGTGACTGTTTTGTTTGTTAAATCCCCTTGGAGAGGGGGAAGAAAAGTACACCCTGTATTAATTGTAGAAACACAAGTTGAAGGATAAGCAAAAGATTTACCTAATCTATTCACAGAGGCTACATTTTTTTCTGTCTTCCAAAGTTTTATACTACCATTATCTGATGAAGAACAAAAGAGGTTATCATACTTTCTAGAAAAAGATAAAAATCTAATCGGAGAGGTGTGTCCAACGTATATTTCCAAAGGCTTCATCAAATCAATATATCTCAAATCGAATTTTTTTATTAAGCAATCAGATGCACCTGAATACAAATAATTACTATCTGAGTATACAACATTTACAGAATATTTTGAGTGTAAATATTCATTTTGATATATAGGTAAATTTTGTCTAAAATCAAAAAAAAGTACATTCCCTTTATACGTGCTAAAAATATGTATCTTATAATCACTATTCCATGCACAGGAATTTAAACAATCTCCATGTTCTTCATATCTATATATATTTTTTTTCCTATTCAAATCAGTTAAACATATGCAACCTTCTTTACTACCATACGTTATTCTATCTTCATCAAAATAATTTACACAAAAAATAGAATTACATTGACTATCTACTTTATCATTAACCTTTTTATTCCCTATATCAATTATACATAAGTTGTCATTTTTATTTGTCATGCCAACACATAAATATTTACTTTTATTATAATAACTAGAACATAATATTGGATTCTCCAGCTTAAAATTTTTTATGTTTTTTTTATTATTATCTAATGCCCACACAGAAACAAAACAATCGTGTGAAATTGTTACAAATTCATTTTCATCAACTAGATGTATTCCTTCAATCGAATTGTTATGTCCTTTAAAACTCCAGATTGGTTTTATATTGGCAGACATCCTACTACTGTAAAAAAGTTGTTCATTGTTTTTTATTTCAAATATATAGTCTTCACTTGATAGACAGTTTCGGAAATCCATTTTTTTTTTTTTTTTTTTTCTTCTTCTTCTTTCCACTTCTCCTAGTGCAGTTCTTTCTAATGTAATTTTCCAAACTTCCTTCTTTCCTAATGTACACTAATAAAAATGTGGATTTCAATTTGACATGTCCCAATATACAAGCATAAGGGCATTAGGGTTGGGTAAATTTTTGAAAAAAAGTGCATGCAAAATGTTAATGCAAAAAAGGACATGCAAAAAAGGACATGCAAAATGGACATGCAAAAAAGTATATGCAAAATAATATTTCAAAATTTTCTTCTGTGGTAATCACAACCATCTTAATTTTTACCAAAATTCTACAATTATGAAAAACTTATACATGACAAAAAAATTCCAAGTGGGTTTCTACAACACAGATGATCACACGTTCACAATTTTTGGAAAAGAGGAAATAAAAAATTTAGAAAAATTACCAATTCACACATATATACACACCTGTGTTCAAGCCAAAAAAAAAAAAAAACAGTAATATTGAAAATTGAACAGTTTTCATTAAAAGGAAACTGAAACAGACAATTCTTATTCGAGTTATCTACATAACAAAATGTCTACACACATGTTTCTGGAACTTTTTTTTTTTGCAATTTTAATGAAGAAAATAACTTATATAATTTCTCGCCCATAAAACAACTAAAAAATGAAAACAAATAGGAAAAATAGCAAGCACCATTGGTTCGAGTTCCCTTTTTTATTCTTCAAAATATAAGAAATATAAGAAATAAAAAAAAAAAAAAAAAAAGCAGAAATACTAGGGCTATTTTTGTGCCCCTTTACTAGCTGTCTTAAAGGCCAAGTTTTTTTTTTTTTTTTTTTTCTTCTCTCTCTCTCTCTCTCTCTCTCTCTCTCTCTCTCTCTCTCTCTCTCTCTCTCTCTCTCTCTCTCTCTCTCTCTCTCTCTCTCTCTCTCTCTCTCTCTCTCTCTCTCTCTCTCTCCCTTTCTCTCTCTATCTCTCTCTCTTTCTCTCTCTATCTCTTCCTTTTAACTGTACGCGCACATCACATGAAACCTTTATATCTTAAAAAAAAAAAAAAAAAAGATCGTCAAAATGGAACTCATATGAAACAATTCGTTTAATTGAAATAATGTAAGATCCAATTTCCTTCTTTTGCTACACCTAAAATAGTCCGAAAAAAAACTTTCACACTGACCCATTCGCGACATCCGCACAATGCACATTCTTCCGTTTTAGATGCACAGGTGGGGTACTATGAGAGAAAAACCAATACATCAGTTTTTCCACTTCCACATTGTAAGAGAATTGGTACTAAAGATATAGTCAATGTTATCAAATAATTTAATGAGACTATGTATTAAATGCAAATATGAACAAATATAGAAATTTCAAGTTTCTTATATTATTCACTCATTGTATCTCTCTACATGCTTCATCAAATTATGATTACCTCACTGTAAAGTACACTTACCATATAATACTTTAAAAAAAAAAAAATAAATAATAGTAATAATAATAATAGTAGTAGTAATAATAGTAGTAGTAATAATAGTAGTAGTAATAATAGTAGTAGTAATAATAGTAGAAGCAATAATAAAATTAACTAACTTCCTTAAATTAGTGCATGAAACACATTTTGCTGCCCACAGAATTTATTAAATGTAGAACGAATTTGCACAATTCGGTTACATGAGCAATGAGTTAATATTACATATTTGTTTGTGCATTTTTCTTCGGGTCTTATATTTCTCGCTTGGGTATATACATCTATTCTAAATATTGTAATGTGTCACGTAGATGGCATTTCTTCAGTTACACCTCTAAACTAATACCTGTACTTTTGCCTTCTTCATTTTTCACGCAATGATTAAATAAAACACATGTAATACTATTTTCCTCAACCTTCGAGAAACTTAAATTTAAACTCATTTAAGTTGAACTAAACTTGGTTATGAGTCAAGTTCGATTCAATTTGTCACCACATTCACACATTAGACAACATATTCGAAAAAAACCAGATTGAAAGTTATCCACTTTTTTTTTTTTTTTTTTTTTTTTCTTGTAATTCAAATTGTGTATCATTAAATATTATGCTATAAATTTTTTAAATGGAAGAAATATTATTTCCTGCTCACGGACACTCACAAAGGAACCCTGCATCACTAGACATCTTAAAATAATGAGATAAAAATATATACATATATATATATATATACACATATAATGTACATATAGTATACATGCACACATATAATGTACATATAGCACACACACACGCACGTGTCCAAAATGAAGAATAACCTAATGTTGTCTCTTAACAACGCGAAGGACTATCTAAAAAATCGAAACGAAAATGGACACTCTGTATATAGCCATATATGTGATTTAATCAACTTTATCATTGTAGAGAAGCCTGAAAAATGCTATGAAAATTTTGAAATGATATCTAATCATATTAAGGAAAGTAAAAAAAAGGACCCCATTTCTTCCTCTTTTTCCACCACAAACAATGATTCAGGAAATAATTCGAAAGAACTAAACTTAAAGGACTCTAATTTAGATAATTACATACTAAAGGATTATATTAAAAAAAAAAAAGTTTGGCTAGCTAAAATAAAATTATTATTCCAACCAGATGCAAATGACAAGCCTGCTCATTTGCCATTCATGAAAAATTTCTACGAACAAGCGAAATTAATCAATTGGGCAGGGTATCATATTAAAAACCATTCTGTTTGTTTCATCAATGAATCTATAAAAAATGTTCTTCAAAAATATAAACATGAATTGATGTCATTAAATTTCTGGGGAATTCTGAAAGGGGTAAAAAATGATTACTACATTTTGGAAGGATTGCTAAAGGCTGATTCTAATCTGTTATTTCAAAGGAAAAAAAAAAAGTTCAAAATTTTAAGCGATTCCAATCAATCTATATCCTCCAGCAGCGACACTTTTTCATCGATGGTGAGAGGACAAGCGGATGACAAGTCGGGAGGTGATGAAGAGGATGAAGATGACAAAGAGGATGAAGATGACGAAGAGGATGAAGATGACGACACAGACGATGCAATCAAAAAGAGGACTAAGAAAAGAACCCGAGGACAAACTTCCAAGAAAGAGGGCGAGTGCGAATTTAAATACAAAGAGGAAGACTATGCCAATTTCAACAAAAAGGTCAACAAATACATCTACTGGGTATCTGTAAACGGAACGGAAGATTGGGTTCAGCTAAAACATACAACACCAGAATACATCAAAATAGCTAGTAGAGCGAATAAACTACTTACTGGTAATATGAACAAAACTATAACCTCATTTCCAAATATTGCAATAAAAGAAAAGCATTACCTCCGAGCCCTCATTTCTCTCATATCATCCTATACACATATATCTCCTAAGAAATATTACATAAGTACTGAGGGTGGAAAAAAAAAACAGGGAATTGTGAAAAGAAAAAAAGAAATAGATTCAGACAATAATGAAGAGGGTGAAGTAGAACATTCGGATGGTTCTAAAGAAAAATTTGACGATTCTGGGGAATCCAAGGAAGAAAATGAAAATATAGAGAATGATCAATGGGAAGATGATGATGATGATGAAAACAAACGGAACAATGAAGTCAAGCAAGATTATCATGATGATGATTTAATAGAAAATAAAAAATTTCAGTTTGATACAAATATTCTGTTACAATTAGAGAACTGGGTCTACTTTAAGTATAACTTCCTTCCAAATGGGCATATCAGCTATCCAAAAATTGGAAGCAACAAAAATGCAAAAATAAAAACCTTCATTAAACAAAACCCACCTTTAAAAATATTGAGAAGCATAAATAGACAAAAGGAAAATCAGAATATTCACACATGGAAAATGAGACATTACAATCATGGAAATTACTATGGTGATCATAATCTACACTACGACATAATCGTTATATACAATTTGTTCTTTTACGGGGCCTTTACAGTATACTCAAATAAACAATTTTTCAACTTCTATATAGGTAATGGAATAAAATCAAAACATGCATTTATTCACACATACCAACCTGGAAAAATAGAATCAGACGAAAGTGAATTGTCAGAGATTGACGATACAGGTTGATCGGCATCGATTCGCACACATGAACGGAAAAAAAAAAAAAAAATCTACATGCTTATATGATGTACCATTAGAAACGGTTGCGTGATTTTATTATTTTTTTTTTTTTTTTTTCCCTTCCCCTTCATAATAGCCTAATTTTGTTCTTACATAAGGGTAGTGGGCCTGAATCGACTTCACATAACTTCTATTCCCGTGCAAAATCAATTTTGAAAGAAAAAAAAAAAAAAGTGACAAGTTTTTATAAACACAAATTAAAACTTTCGACATTGAACAAGTTTCGAAAACCTATCATATTAGTATTCTCTAACACGGATAAATGTCTTATTTCATCTGATGGTATGCTAAGAATGATGTGTCAATTCCCAAAGGAAAAAGGATGAATAATCAATGGGATGTTGAATTCTTTTGTAATATTTTAAACAAGCTAAATTCGTTCATAAAAGGGAAAAGACAGAGGAAGGTTTTTAAATACATGACAGTTCATACAAAAAAGTAGGGAAAAAAAAAAAAAAAATAATAATAATAATAATAATAATAATAATAATAATATAATAGTAATAAAATAATAGTAATAAAATAATAGTAATAAAATAATAATAATAAAATAATAGTAATAAAATAATAGTAATAAAATAATAATAATAAAATAATAGTAATAAAATAATAGTAATAAAATAATAATAATAAAATAATAGCAATAAAATAATAATAATAAAATAATAGCATAAAATAAAGGCATACTAAGGGCGATATACTAATAAGTTAGAATTTGTTAAAACCCATTGTATCGTCTAGGGCCATATAAATTATATTTACATTTCCAAGAGATATCCTTTTTTCTTTTTTTTTTTTCTTTGTTCCATTTTTCTTATTTACATTAGTGATACACACGAGGAGGGAATATGGAATAATATAACCTCATACCTAGAGATCACAAAATTAAAAGTAATTCTTTTGTATCTGTTTAGAAGAACATGTGTAGGATTATACATGTATCCAATTCATCACATCTCTATCCTTAGGGTTTATAACTCATGTTTCCTTTACATAAACATGCACATTAACAATATACTAATGTGATGTGCGTATCATGCGTAAAAAAAAAAAAAAAAAAATACTTCATCCATTTATTAATTTAAAAAAAAATAATATCATAGGTAATATATTAGTTCCACCATTTGACCAATCCTAATCCATCCTGTTGTACAGTGCCCTACATAAAAAAAAAAAAAAAAAAAAAAAAAAAAAAATTTGCATAACATAAATGGATGAAGAAATATGGGAAAACAGTCAAGTATCAAAATGGCTATATTGACAATTCAAAGTAAAAAAAAAAAAAAAAGCATATCAACAAATAGTGTAATCACTTATCCTTCCTCCCTAATATATTACCGTGATAGACATGGATGGTGTTGTTTTGTCTTTTCTTATATCGTTCGGGTCTACAAAAAAATGACGAAAAAAAAATACATACATATTTTTATGTGCATATTTCATGTACGCGCTAGTATATATACACATTAGTCTTCAGTTGCCACAGCTCATGTGCAGTCCTTAAATGTATTTTTTTCTGCCTTTCTGTTTTTCTGTTTTTCTGTTTTTCTGTTTTTCTATTTTTTTTTTCCCTGCTTTGCTTACCACTGAAATAGGTATCCAAAATTCTCACTCTTATTAATTCATTTTTTGCATAAAAAAATTTAATTCCTTCGTATGTCCAGTACCATTCCTTCTTCTCCACATCACTAACCGGGTGAAGAAAAAAAAAAAAAAAAGCATACATATGTACATATATATAAGTGCACACATATGTACACATATATGTAACACGTGTGGTCGTCTTCAGACCTATAATTCATACACTACAGCTATTGCAGGGACATTTATTTTTGTTTCTTTAAAATTTTATGTTTATATTTTTTATTTTTATTCTATTTTTTATTTTATTATTTTTAATTTATTATTTTTATTTTGTTATTTTATTTTTTATTTTATTATTTTTATTTTATTTTTTTATTTATTTTTTTTTATCATATTTATCGTACAATTCCTTTGGTTCCCTCAGATTGGCAGAGTTCACCCTTATGTTTTCGAAAAAGCCTATGCTTACTACAAATTAAATGGAAAATAGGATGCTTACGCGTGTGTTACCACATCGAACATGTATTTTCAGGTACCTCCTTGGGACACTCAAGGAATAACACGTCCACACGTATGCACATACATACTCATCCACTTAATCATGCACATACATACGCATCACTCCACGGGTACATATAATTTTACTTATAATTCCATTAGAATCCGAGTTCTTAACAAAACCTTCAATAATTTCGTTTTCAAAGGGCTGGAAATATACAAGTCTAAAAATCACATTAAATCTAATTTCACCTGTGCCTTTCAGGATTTCTTTGTTTTTTACATCAAGTATGTCATATAATCCAACACACAAACCAACATTTTGAAGCACCTTAAAAAAAAAAAAAAAAAAAAAAAAAAAAGTTGCTAAATGTAATAATGCAATATTATATTTTCCATGTTGAAATGTATATGTTCCCTTAGCAAGAAAAAAAGTTGTATCGCTTTTTCTTCGTTTCTTTTATAATAAAACTCTATTCAAGGTTGTAACGTCGAGGATGATCACTCCCCCTACTACAACCGGACATGTCCATTCATATGTATATTCTCTATATATGTACATGTACGTATGTGCACTATGCTATGAGCTATGACATCAGTGACTCGGCTAGGCTAACATATGAAACCATCCTTCTATGAGCATTTGTGGAAACTATAATGTGCTCCTCGGTCTTTTGAATCTCGTACCTTATCGATATACTTTGCTCTTAGCAAGAACTCAATTACACTTTTTATCTCGTCATCCTTAAAATGAGCTTCAATCTTTATAACATCCTCAATTCGAAAAAGCGAAAACATGCTGTACTGTTCATGTTATTAACAGCGCGCACGGGAAAAAACAAATAAATATAATACAATAAATAGAATAAAATACAACAAATAAAATAAATAGAATAAAATAAATAGAATAAATAAATAGAATAAAATAAATAGAATAAAATAAATAGAATAAAATAAATAGAATAAAATAAATAGAATAAAATAAATAGAATAAATAAATAGTTAACCTCTTTTTTTAGTACACCTCCGCTAGGTACTACCTACTCCCTTCCCTCTGAGCTTGGGGTTCTGTTTCCACAAGAAGGGTAAAGGGAAAAAAAATTGCATACCCATATATGCACATATATATATTGTATACATATACACAATTCACAGAATCCAGGACAACAACAACAACAACAACTACAAAAAAAAAAAAAAAAAAAAAAAAAAGTGGAGGCAAAATTCGTGTAATCATCCACTAATAATAATATGACGATAATTTTGGCACTAAAAGAATATCAACACAGAAGGTGTCATTTTTTTTTCCAATTTGTTTGAAATATAGTGCACTAAATAAAATCTCGAAAAAAGGCATTATCTGTCATTGTGATTTATGAAATCAGGAGAAGTTAAAAGTTTCAGCGAAAGCGGAAAAAAAAAAAAAAAATATAATATATACATTGTATACATATTATATATTGAATATATTCATATATGCATATATTATGGAGCACCCTTTATGCTTTATCCCGTCTGAACCTTTCTATGCATCTGAAGCTTTACAATTAGGCACCATGACATGCACTTACATTGTACCGCTATTACATCCTTTTCTTGTTTGCCTTCCAACAATTTGGAATTATTCTTTTCACAATTGTTTCACCTCCGAATATTCCTTCACAACAGCGTTTTTTTTTTTTTTTTTTTTTTTTTTTTTTGAATCAGCCTTTTCCTCTCATTCTCATATGTCAATTTTTATGTATTTTTATGAAAGCTCTATACCCATTAAAATATATGCATAATACACAATTGGTATTTATTTCCTTTTTCTCGACTAGCCCCATCTATCCCACGTACCCCCTTTTAATTTTTTTATTTTTTTTTATTTTTTTTCGTTGTTTCCCAACTTACGCAGCAGTAGAATAAAGGCATTTTGACCCCTAATTGTTTTAATACATTTATTTTTTTTTTTTTTTTTTTTTTTTTTTTTTTTTTTTTACATAATTACCTATTAATTTTATTTTTATTTTCTCCCCCTTTTTTTTTTTTTTTTTTTTTTTTTTTTTTTTTTTTTTTTCCCCCTTTTCCCTCTCTTTTTTTTATTTCTTTTTTTCCCCTTATTTTTTTTTTTCATTTTTTTTTTTTTTTTTTTTTTTTTTTTTTTTTTTTTTTTTACATAATTACCTATCTATATCATGAGCCACCTACATCTTCACCATTTGAAGATATACTTTTAGGAATGTCCTCTAGCCGCTACTTACTACGTGTGAAACACTCATTAGTACATCTGGCGCACACATATGTACATACATATGCATAAATATACATATGCATAAATATACATATGCATAAATATACATATGCATAAATATACATATGCATAAACATACATATGCATAAACATACATATTGCTTTATTCATAACTATAGTCATAATGCCCTACTGCATACTAATGCCTGACATAATATTAAGTGCTAATATATCTCCATTAAAATAAAAATGCTAATTCTTTGGTTATAAAAAGGACTCAAGTGAAGCAAAAATGGTAAGTCCACACATCTCTACGTTTTAACTTTATGGAGTATATCATATGTTTCTACGTTGGATTGCTCATGTCTAGTGGCATACATAAAAAAAAAAAAAAAAGTGACTTTTGCAAAATGGATGATTTTTTGACAACTAGCTAAACGCACCAAATGCCAATATGTAAATCCAATATATATATATCTGAGTCACTCCAACTGGGGAAAATCAAAGCATAGACACACATGCATGCTACAACCCGTTTAGGCTATTATGTTTTTCCTTTTTTTTCTGTACACTCTGAACTCCCACCCCGTTCTTATTTAATTCCATTCTTAAGTCGTCTAAACTAAACACTATGCCCAACCTTCGTCACTTTCACTCTCCCATGATCATCATCATTATCACAACAGATCACCTGGATATATGCCAATTCATATTTTTCTTCTTACTAATTTAGTACTGTCAATTCAGAGAAGCTAATTTGGAGCAGTTCTCTTAACACGTGGTGGTGTCCATACCCCCCACCCACCCACCAAAAAATAAAAATAAATAAAAAAAAAAAAATAAAAAAAAATTTGTAAGAGTTAAGGAATTCCCATTTTAAATCATCAGACATATGTAACTTTTTCCTTGTAAGAAAAAAAATAAAAACTTCAGAATCATCGATAAGGATATAGAGAAAAGCAATCTCTGAGAGGAGGATCACTATATTTTTTTTCATATTTGTCTGCAGAAGAAAGGTGCGAAGCTTGACAGTGTGTACTGCCCTTAATCAAGACATTCCAAGTGTACTCACAAGTTAAGAAGCGTGGAGGCAAAAGTTAAGAAACGTGGACGCAGAAGGAACATCCTAATGATGAAGGAAAAATGAAAAAATGGAAAGGGAAAAGAAGATGGCACATAAATATTATTCTGATGTTCTTCCACCAATTCTTTGACAGGATAAATTATTCAATGAGAAACACCTTTCTGCATGATCATTATATTTATTTAAAATTTAAGAAAAATAAAATCATCGGTTTGTTGTCTATTATTAATTCTTCAGTATGTTTAATCATAACCCCCTTAGTGGGGTATTACTGTGATAAGCATAAAAATGAAAGGAAAAAAATTCTGAAAATTATATCCGTATCATATCTCTTAGTTAACATTATTCATTACATGTTTATAAGAACCAACAGTTTAGGATTAATTATATTTGTCACTGCCATAACCAAGATGTTACATGAGTGCTCCCATGTTATAACCGAGTCCATATTCATAGAAAGCATAGATCGAGGTGAGTTGTTCATATATCACTACATAATATTTTTACTTGTATCCCTATCCACATGTGCATACTTTTTTGCAAAATGGTGTTTATGTCTTTTTATCGCCAATCCTTCCACCACACCACCACCACACCACAATCGAGTAGCACATATATTCACAAATACACGAACCAAAAAAAACATATCGACTATTTCTCAGGAAAGAAGAGCATCATTTTCACATACCAAAAACTTATAAGCACTGCAGCTACCATGCTAGGACCTTTTTTTTGTCTCATATTATTTTATGTGTATAACGACAAGTGGAATATTAAAAACATTTTTATCATATTTCAGTTTTCTATATTAACAATTCTCCCGCAAACATTGATAAGTTTTCTATGGCAGAATAATAGTATAGATCAAATGAAAAGTCCTGAAGAAATAGAATTAATTACCAAAAAAAATGACAAAAAACATATGTTTTGCTTTTCCACTAATCATATACCATACATTGTTTTTGTGTCACATATCATTACCCTAGCAGGAGCAGGTAACCCTTCTTGCATTAACACTTTTTTTTTTTTTTTATTACCATCTCTAGTGAAGGATGGGAAGACTTTCATATTGACATGTCTCTTATCTGCAAATGTTTTCCCTTAAAAGGAGTAGAAAACCACCCCTTCTGCTACACACACACACACAAGTATATCCTACACTGGTGCATCCCCGTTACACACTCATTATGCACCCTGACCTTTGTAGGCATGACATTTAAATACTTCTCTCTGTTTCTGAAATCCGAATATAAAGTTTCTCCCATTTTGATGTGCGTCCTCAACATTGTTATTCCTGTCCTCTTAACCTTTTTTACATACAGTAATTTCTTAGAAAAAAAAAAAAAAAAAAAAAAAAAAAAAAAAAAAAGGATCGTCCTATCTCGTATGTATTGTACAAGCGAATGAGCTGAAGTGTATTCTTTTACATCTGTCAAATCCGTCCGTTAAAATGGGGCGCGAAACAACACACATTTGTTCATACATATATATATATATATACCTTTTTTTACCTTTTTCCCCCGCATAGTCTCGCAAAAACTGTCCAAGTCCCTGGGGAGGGCCCAGGTTTCCCTATTCTTCACGAGCATTGGTTTTTTGTAATTATTTTAAAAATATCACAAAACGAATATGCCCTACTGCTTTTAGGCTACTGCCATATATTTTAATTATGCTCACTAAGTTTATGCTTAAATTAACACAGCAAAGAGGAAATTCGTTTCTATAGACGTCCTTCTCCTCTACCACCACCACCACCCCTACCATATGACACACCCTTTTCCCATTTTCAGGTTGCTATGTTCACTCTTATACATACACAATTATCAGGATGTTTTGAAGGTTCACATTTTTAGGTACCCTTTTTTTTTTTTTTTTTTTTTTTTAAATGAAGATCACCAATTAGTATTTGTACGAACAGAGCAAAACACACCCCCCATTTGAGAAGCACATCCATAAAACTACATTTTCTCATTTCTTCTTCCCTAGGAGCGTCTTTCAAAATTGTACCAATTCTATAGATAAAAGTATTCTGTATGACTTTATTGACACGAACCGGTACACAGGTTTGTAAAAGAAAAAAAAAAAAAAAAAAATGTTTTAAATTAAACTATGCGTAAAATATGTGAGATGTAGACAAATATACACAACTAGAAAATACATTTTTAATATGAATATATATCTTTGATTTTAAGTAAATATATTTTCTCCACCTTTTTTTTTTTTTTTTTTTTAAATGAATTAGGGAGATGGATGGGTGTACAAAGCTTATACTACGTCGTTTGGTCTATCAGCGCTTATTTTGGTAAGAGCCACAAAATTAGAATAATGCAGAATATATAGTTTCATTCTAATTTTCCCTCTCATGTTTTTTCCCTCATTTTTTGCCCATGTTCGCCAATCCCGCTTTTAACTTTTCAGGTGGATGGCTTTCCGACATAACGTCATACAGAAGCACATTTAAAATAACAAGTAAATTCATCCATTTTATTTTATTCATTCATTTATTTATTCATCCATCCATTCATCTATTCATCCTATGTGCACCTCAGCATAACCTACCGAACATCTTGCATCATCACCACAGTATTATAACTCATTGTAAGAACCTCCTTTACCCCATTTTTAGCTTTTTTTTATTTGATATCATTGATAATATACTCACCCCTTTTATGGCTTGTACCTATTAAAGAAACCATGTAAATGGAACAGTGGATTCTCAAGGAAAAAAAAAAAAAAAAAAGAATAAAATTTACACTGTATATATGCAATTTACTTATTTGTGTTACAAAGATTATTTTTTGCCCCCCTTTTTTTTTTTTTTTTTTTTTTAAATTATCCTCACCCCATTTCCCCCACATCTACACACACACACACACACACACACACACCACAAAGAACGTATTATAAATTTTAAATTTGTCTAAACAAAAAATTATTTAATATTTCCTTTTAGATTAAATCTTGTATATCATCATAATTTATGTATATATAGATTACTGTTAATAAAAAAATATGTCATCACCTTTAATGTAATACCACCTAAATGATCCAAATTATATCCCTTTTCTTTCCTTTTTTATTACCATGTGTCTACAGCTCTCTTTCTTCCATCGTTACTCATCTATAACCCTGTTTTTTTTTTTTTTTTTTTTTTTTTTTTTTTTTTCCGTTTTTTTTTCCCTTTTTAATTATGCTCATTCCATTTTCATGAGTCCTCAAAATTATTCCTGAATTAAGACAATTTCTTAAAAATATAAATGGATCAATTTAATGTTCAAAGAAATTCCACTTTTCAATTGAACTGTTGTAAGTAGGCATAGGTGAACAAAGGGGAAAGACCATAAAGAAGCCTTCCTCTTCCTCTTCTTCTTTTTCTTCTGCTTCCTCTTCTTTCATATTTCACAAGTTGTACCTGTCTAACCTAAACATTGGAGATCATCAGAATGGCTTTATCATTGTAATTTTGTTATGTTTACAAAAAAAAATATACCTATCGAATCTTTGCTATTGCATAGCAATGTGTGTAAAGTAATAACCCCCCACAGGTTAATATGTTAATATGTGTATATATATGCATGAATATATATTCCAAAAAAATCATCTCATTCAACTTGTGAAAAGTGGCAGAAAAAGAAAAAAAATATTCCAACATATTATAAGCACATAATTGCACACAACAAACAACATTGGTGTTTTCTAGATGCTGCCAAAAGTTATTATGCTCAATTTAAAAAAAAAAAAAAAAAAAAAAAAAAAGGAACAGAGTTCATTAAGATAAAAAATGTTTCGTAAAACCATTTTTCATCATTTTAAATATAGTTTAAAATAAATTCTTAAAAATCATATTTTGTTCAAGTATTAAAGTGACTTTTTTACCTATCAGATATTTGTAACAAGTCCCTACTACCCTGACCCCACATACAAAAACACACATCCGGTTATAATATCCAAGAAATCAAATAACAATTTCTTAAATATGAAAGTAATCCATTAGAGTAACAAGTCTAGAATTAAAAGTAATGCTACATTTAAGAAAATAAGAATTATTTGCGTTTAAAAAATCCTGAACGAAACAAAAAATTTACCCTGCTTTATTCATAACTTGATTGAAGGGAAAAGACAAAACTGCTTGTGGTTATTTAAAATAGTTGTTCTTGGTTTTTCTGAAATGTTCACAATTTTTTTTTTTTTTTTTTTTTTTTTCATCCATCCCTTTTCAAGCTATATATAAAAAATGGTTCCTCATAAAAATCTTAAATTGAAATTAATAATTTCTCCTCGTAATTGTCTTTCCCGTTTTTATTATTTCTAAATCCATACTTTTCATTTTGGCTTTTTCAATATTGAAACATATTAAATGATTATTTTTTTAATTTCTAGCTATATGCAGAATTTACTTTTTCTTATGAACATTCATAAAAAAAAAAAAATAAAATAAATAATAAAATAAAAAATCATTAAATTTTTGCTCAGCATTGATCCCAGTATATTACATGTGAAAACATGAACGGAGGGTTTCAAAAATTTATACAACTTGGATATTCACAAATGGTAAAAATGTCTAATTGCTGATAAAAATATACACTACGCTTCTTATGTTTGCAAATGCACCATTTCATTCCTTTTAAGTGAAATTCCTATTCACATTCTATTTTTTCTTTTTTTTTTTTTTTTTTTGTCTTTCCCTTTTGTGTTGTAATTACACGATAGACAATTGGTGTAAGAAAAATCTTAGGGTTTACGATTAAAAATCCATTTTTAAATAAAAAAAAAAAAAAAAAAAAGTATGAAAATTATTGTTATAAAAAAAAAAAAAAAACTATAATACTTAAGACAAGAATAGAAGTTTTATTCTATTTTGTTGCAACATTAGCATACTTATAAAAATAATTGATCCCTCAAGTGTATATGCTTTTGTGTACATAACAAAACAATTAACTGCAATTAAAAATAATCCTGAATTTTGTTATCATACTTGCTTCTTTTCATTTGGACTTCATTTTTTATATTAAATCCTTACTATTCATAGTTTTGAAATAAACACAATGTCTTTCCTGTTATATTTCATTCTATACTTCTCTTTACATTTTTTTTTTTTTTTTTTTTTTTTACTTGAGCAAATAATTTTAACAATCGAATGTGATCATATAAGATTTTGTATAAACAACAAAGCAGACATTTATGAATTTTCCCTCCTTTAATTTTAGGACTTTTTTTTTTTTAATGTAGCTTTTAATTATTCTCATTTAACATTTTAAAAAATGTACATGTATATGATTATTTTAAAAAAAATTCCATCTTTATTTTTTTCATTGAAATTTATTGATTATATTTCCACCTTTTTAATTTCCCCTATTTATTATAAGACTTTTTTAGTCCTGATTCTCTTCATTCTCGCGGTAAAATATTAATATACATACACATATGTATGTAAACATGTTTGTGATTATGCCTATTTGTGGCTCTGTGTATATACGAACATGTGCAACAGATTCAGTGAGGTGAACACACATTCTACCATTTCTTTTCCAATTTGAGTGTTCTTGCATCTATCTTTCTCTTTCTCTGTCTATGTCTCTTTATTTATTTATTTATTATTTTTTTTTTTTCCTTTTTTAGAGCTCTTCTTCCATATTTGCACTACTTGCATGTGAAAAACACATTTTTTATGCTCTCTCAGCAATTTAAAATTACACGAAGGTAGACTTTTATATTCTACATAGTTAAAATATTTCTCACTTAACTGATCATTCATTTTTCATTTTTTCTTTTCACTCAAAGACAATGTATTCTAATTGGACATATACTACCAACTGAATTTGTACGCCTTCGTGATATGTGGAAATTCTGCACAAGGCTATATATTCCTTCACCATTTTTTTTTTTTTTCTTTTTTTACAAGACACATTTTTTGAATTTCTCTGTTGCTTTTCAGCTTTTGGTTCATATGTTCAAACACCCAAGTGTTCAGCGTCTGATTTCTTTAACCATTTATGTATATATTTTTTTCGTATTTTTCCTTTTACGCTTCGCCACAATTCCATTCAACATGCCATACCACTGCTTGTATTTAATCTGACAATTTTTTTTTTTTTTTTTTTTTTTAACGTAGTTTGCTTCACATTTTGTCTTACCCCGTTCATGCAATGTAAATTAAAGAAAAAAAATGCAAAACATGCAAAAAACAGTTTCAAGATAATGGCTATAAGTATAAACAGATGGGAAATCTGAAACAATAAATCTGAATTTACGAATTATAAGAAGTAAAATAAAATTGATATGAAAATTGAAATAAACATAGACATGTACGTAGACATGAAAATTTGAACGCGCTGCACATATATCCAATGCTTTTTTTTTTTTTTTTTTTTTTTTTTTTTTTTTTTTTTAATTATAAAAATTAAAATAAAATTGATATGAAAATTGAAATAAACATAGACATGTACGTAGACATGAAAATTTGAACGCGCTGCACATATATCCAATGTTTTTTTTTTTTTTTTTTTTTTTTTTTTTTTCTTCTTTTAAACGGTGATTCTTTGTAAAAAGTAAATTTTATTGTATGTTTATTCAAACCGAATGTTTATGAGGAGTATTCAATATTCACATTGTTTTACATGCATGGCTCATACTCGTATTGCTCATTTTTCTCGTATTTGCTCACATTTCCAGCATTACTCATTATACTTATTTCATTTTTTTTTCTTTTCCAGTTAGTAATATCGCAACGTGTAAGTATTTACACCGACCTGTGCACGATCACCTATTTATGCATCTATGGCACAAAATAGATATTCCCAGTGTGCAAAAGAAAAAAAAAAAAAGTTAACAAACAATTTGTTCATTTATTTTTCTTTTTTAATTTTATAGAAGTTTTTTTTATCAATATTCCATTATTTCTCACATTCTCCCAAACCCATCAAATTAGCATTTTTTTTTTTTTTTTTTTTTATGTCTCCTTACACATGTGCAACATTGTCTGCATAATTAAGTGCGTCGGGTAGATTTATGCGCGTGTAATTTTTATATCATTTTTACATTTTTCTTTCATTTCCCATTTACGTTGTTTCGCTGTTTTATTCCGTCACTATGGAAAATTTTCTCCTTTGCCTCCACTTTGCATAAATTTCATTTTTTTACAACACTTATGTTTGCTTCCCTTTTCAGGTGATTTGTTAAAATTACTGGTTATTTATTTATTTTTTTTTATATTATTTGTTTTTATTACCAGTTTTTACACAGTTGTTTTATTTTATTCGATCGGGGAGGAAGCAAAATATGGAATCTTCTACATGAACATTTTTTTTTTCATTTTTCTTTTTTTAAAGTATTTAAATATTTTTTCTCTACCACAAATATCATTGGACTTAGTATCACTGTGCAGTGTAGTGTAGTCGTTTCTGCAATCGCTTTCATAAATTTTTTTTTTTTTTTTTTTTTTTTTTTTTTTGAGTATGATATAATTTCCCTCCTTTTCATATCTATGTCTGAAAAAAAATAGAAAAAAAAAAGATTAAATTTTGAATACTGTTCTGCATTACACGATTCGTCAGTGTATGAATGATCAATACTCGATTTTCCACTTTTGGTTTTCCAAATTTTGTTTCTAATTTTTGTTCCCCATTTTTCACTTTCCATTTTTTAATTTTCCATTTTTAACTTGGCCACTTTTGCAAAGCCACGCTTCTATCCTAGAGTCTACTTACCACTTTGTATGCAGTAAATTTTTTAATTTTAAAATTTCCATTCCCCCATATTTTCCCTTTATTATTTACCTTTATGCATTGTCTTACATTCATTTTATTCTTTTAAAAGTAGCGTTAAAATAAAATTTATCACTATTCATAGGAATTATTTAACTTTTTTTTTTTTTTTTTTTTTTTTCCACTTTCCATACAAAGCAATATGCACTTTTATAAGGTAAAAGTACGAACCAGCTAATTTATTATTCTTTATATTTGTACGCCATATAGAATATATTTACGCATATGAACCTGTAAAGGGCGTGTGTTTACAAATATTGAGACATATAGAAATATATTAATAACATCTGCACGCTCATTTCTTGTAATAATGGATAAGCTTTACTTGTATAGGTATTGATAATTTTTTTTTTTTTTTTTTTTCTTCTTTTCTTTTCATGTATTTTTTGCCTTGTTTTGTTGTAAATACTAATTTCAGCTTAATCTAATGAGTTTATTTTTCATAGTATTTTGTTCAAAAACGACAGAAAAAAAAAAAAAAAAAAAAAAAAAAAAAAAAATTACATTTTTTTAATTTTTAATTAAATTATTCAAAACGATTTTTTTTTTTTTTTTTTTTTTTTTTTTTTTTTTTTCTGTCGTTTTTGAACATTTATCACTGTCTCATTTGCTTAAAACCTGGTATATATTAATGCTCATACATGTTAAATATTCCCTACAAACATACATATATATGTATGCATATAAATACACATGTATATGTGCATATATGAGAGTACATACACACGTACAAACGTGCGAATGGTAAGGGGTTCATGTGAATATTATATATCCATATGTGCATACATATGTCTATACCTTTTTTTTTTTTTTTTCTTTTTTTTTTTTTTTTTTTTTATTGTCTCTCACCTCAAATCTGAACGATTTATTTGTTTTTCCTATTTAATGAGCACAATATGGAAATTTGAAATGAAGGGAGTGAATAGCTGTGTATTTATGATGTACCTCTATTAGTATAGAAAAAATTAGACAAGCTTTAAATAAAATATATACATTTTTGTATATATAAATTCGTATAGTCCATAATAATTTTTTTTTTTTTTTTTTTTTTTTTTGCAACATAAGAAAGGAACCAAGGAATATCCTTTGTAAAATTTCTTTCTTAATATTCACAGTGAATACATAACTCTTCTCGTAACTTATCCGGCTAGCTCCACATGTACGTCTGAGCACCATGACAGCATACTAACCTAAGAATGTGTAAAAAAAATGTGTACGTACGTACGTACATTCATATTATGATTTGATTTCCCATGTATATAGAAATATAATGATAATTTTGTTTTTTTTAATTTATATTTTATTCCTAAAAATTTGGTGTAATTATTGTGACTATTCTGATCATCATAATAATCATTATCACTGCCATTGTAAATTTTGCATACTCGTCGTAATTATAAAAACTTAAATAATTTTAGTGTACCTTTTTGTCTACCTCTCCGAGGATTTCCTTTCTTTTTTTCACTATTAATTCATAAACCATTTTTGTTACACGAATCTGTAGATTATTCAAAAAAAAGGAAGAAAAAATTGGATGATTGAAAAAATGCTCCTAATTTTAATCTTCGTTTATTGTACATCTTGTATTGTTCATAATATATTGCATACAATTTAGAGCTCAGAAAAAAAAGAAAAAAAAAGTACGTATCATCGAATATGATTTAGATTTAAAGTGATATATGTGTATGTATATGCACATGTATATGTGTATTTTTTTATTTTATTTTATTTTTTTTTGTATACATAAAAATACATGCATGTATGTACATGGGTATACCTTTGTTTCTTTGAGACACCTCAAATTAATTAAAACATTCAGTAGAACTTAAGTTTTTTCGTATATTTTATACAAAAAAGTAAAAACCATAGAGTCATTATATATATATATATATATATATATATAGAGAGAGAGAGAGAGAGAGAGGGGGAGACGAAGCTTCTTCATGATCTATACCTACAACCGTTTGTGCGATTTGTGTGGCTTGTGTGATCTGTACGATTTGCCATAGACTCAATAGTCCATCTGTTTTTAGACTTATTGAATTGGAGAAAAAAAAAGAACCTAAAGTTTTATTTTCCATAGAGAAAGAGAATCTTCCTAACGACGACATACACATGCATGAATGCATGCATTTTGTAAATTGTTTTTACAATTTTGTTGTATTTTATATCCAAGAACATGAACACACATATGTTCGCATAATTACACACTTGTTTTATTTGAGTCTCTTCTCCCTCATTGCTGCAATCTCTGCTTCTGTACTTGCATAAAAAAAAAAAAAAAAAAAAAAAAAAAAAAAAAAAAAGAAAAAAAAAAAAAAAAAAAAAAAAAAAAAAAAAAAAAAAAAAAAAAAAAAAAAGAGAAAAAGAGGAGA